>NC_067488.1:5889122-6161622 GCF_947179515.1 Apodemus sylvaticus
CTAGCCTCTTACTTGGCAGAGAGAAGCTCTCGGAGATAAGGCTGCAGAACTGCACTGTCACACAACAATTTCAATATAAAATGTGCATTTGCCTTTCGATCCTTGGATTCTACTACAGAAGGCTCTGTGGAAGGACCTGGAATTAAGCAGAATCATTTAATACCAAGTAAGCAAGAGAGAATTCTGCAAATCTATCAAATACATACTTAGCTGACAGAAAAATATCCATAATGATAAATTAACTTGTTCTTAAAAACTAAAGCATATTAATATATTTTAAGAATTTCAAATGATTTCTTAATGTATATATGCAAACACTATACCATAATGCATATGAAATACAGAAGATGATGTACACAGAAATACTTTTGTAAGCAAAGAAAATAATCTGAGACGAAAGAACAAAACTTTATTTAAAGCCCTACCCAGTGTGTTCTTTTTAATGCAGAAAGCCTAAGCAGACACACGGTGTCCTCGTACCTGGAATGGTGGAGGTGCTGGGTCCTTGACCACTGCCAGTCGCTGCTGTGGTGAGAGATCCCACAGCGGGGGCCAGGATAAAATCAATGTCACCATCTTTCGGTAAACAGAAGAGTAGGATGTGTGTCATTATGGGCACACGCCCCTACCCATTCTCCTAACAGACCTTAAGGATTTTCTCCAGAAACCAATGGTCAAATCCAACAAAAGCTTAAGTGGAAATTTCTTTTCAAGACTATAAAAGGATCCACTGGGTAAATCATTCATTTATTTTGATATATTACCAATCACGAGGCAGTCTAGCCTCTTACCAGTACAGAAATAACTATGCCAAGAGAAAATTCTACAAAAAAAAACAAAAAACAAAAAACAAAACAACAACAAAAAAAAAACCCTCTGTAAGCTAATTTTTCAACTAACCCAGTTGTAGTGTTCACCATACTACATTCACAATTTTTTAAAAACATTTCACAAAATGTTTTTTCCTTTTACAACCTTGCCTTTTTATTAAAATGAATAAAACAACAGCTCTTACCAGGATCCATTGAAGGAGGGTCAGGAACCCAACTAGGGGGAGCTATGGGGGGTGAAACAGGATCCTGGTGGTCACTGGAAGAAGCGCCAGCCTCATGTCTACCCAAACCAGCTGCTCTCAATGAACGTCTCATCATTTCCCGTAATCTCAAACTAGGAGGACATGGACAAAATCAGAAGTCATTACCATGGCTCACCCAACGGGAGGGTGTATACAGAAGTTCATCTGAGAAATTCAAACACTGTCTACAAGCAAACACTCCAGGCAAGGACATGAAGGACAAATGCCAATTCTGTAGCTCACAGAATGGGTCAGTAGAGGATGGAGATGAAGTAGGGAGTCTGGCGTTCAGTGCGAGACTGAAAGCATTACAGTAGCTCCCCACAGACCGAAGCAAGGGAAACAAAAGTCAAAGTGAAGAATTAGAAACAGTCTTGTGTGCATTTAGGATAAATGAACAGCTAGATGTTAGAAGAGATTTTCAGTCCCATTTCCTAAAACTTAACTTTAATAACAAATACTACTGATTAGTACAAAACCAAGTTATCCTACTAAACCCCTTCTCTGTAACTCAAAAGCAATTAAGTTAATACCCACACAACAATTTAAACCCAAGAACAGTTTAAAAGTTTCAACATCCAAAAGTCCCCCAAACGAAAAACAAAACAAAACCAAAGCCTCAACAGTACAATTCGGATCTTCAAGAAATGAACCTGCAATTGTTACTATCTGGGGCTTGTGGGTTTTTTGGTTTGTTTTTTGTTTTTCCTTCTGCTATGAAAAAAGAACACTGTACAGGTGGCTTATATCACTAAAGAGATTACTGACAAAGACCTCATTATGGGGCCTGGGGCCTTCCTACACAGAAGCCTGTACTGTAGCTGAATAAAAGCTTCCCACAGCCACGCGATCACACTTCGGAATAATAGAAATTAAAAGAGCCCAAATCCCTGTATTGTGTCACACTTTTTAAAGCGTCTAAATAAAACCTCAATTGTCAGGACAAGATGACACCTGGGGACCTCTGTTTCCCATGCAGCTGTAATCCCAAAGACATGACTCTGTGTGAGACCTGACGCTCAGATGAGGACACAGTGACCCTAAGTGATTGTTAGTGTTTGAGTCTCTAACTATTTAATCTTTTCCACATCAACATATTATTGCTTTTGTAAGATAAAAAATAAGGGCATGTCCATGAGGTGAGGTTTTTAATTTATTTGTGCTGTAATTTTTGGAATAAACACTGGAAGACCCCAGAAAGTAAATTTTAATGTCTCAAGTAATGTATTACCTATTATTACACTCACTCCTATAAATATCTATTAAACATCCACGCCTTCCCATTTTAGGAATTTAAGATTAAAAGTTTTGGTAAGACAGAAGAGAGAGCAGAGCGCCATGACCATTTCAGCCATAGTCACTTCTCTGTTCAAAGTCATCATTCAGAAAACAAAAGCAGCTTTCTTCCCGAGACAGAGCCCCTGTGATTGTATGTTGTGGTGACGAGACACTGAGTATGCCACCACACTGCACTCAAAGGACAGAGGAGAAACGCAGTAAGGACCTGAGAAGAAATCTGTGCTGGGGCTTCAAGGAGCGTGCCCGTTCCAAGTTCACAGGGAACCGCCTACTGGGTAGGAACTATGAAGGAAGTGACTGTGAAGGGACGTCGGGCGTGAGGCAACTCAGGCAGTGCAAACTAGACGTACAAATACATGGTCGTCTAAAGGCAGTCAAATTTTAACAAAAAATAACACTACGTAGGCCAAAACACATGTGGGGTATTCTCCAACTTCTAGCTTAGAGTTCATTAAAAAGGAAGGAAGGAAACTGAGAGCACAGCCTCATCTTGAACTTGCAAACTCCCAGCTTTGCTGTAGTGATGTAGTCAATTCAATATTAATGAGGGGGTCATTCTTTGTCATGTCTTTAAATTGTCCTTAACCTTTTTCTTCATTAGGTCTTGGGAACATTTTTAAGTATACTGCCCAGCTCCTCATACAGATTCTTAAAAAAATAAAAAAACAAAAACAAAAAGAAATTCATCTTCAAGATGCTGTACACAATTCATGGATTCACCTGGATCCTCAGCCCCTGAGGACAACACTGAGGCGATGCCACCTTGGCTGCTAAGATTCAGAGTTTTGACATTTCTTCACAAAGGCTTGCCTGGAGTCATCGTGTTTTCTGACAATATGGAAGAATTCAAGGATGCTGTAATTTCCTCTTTGTAAGCACGTTATGTCCATGCTACAGAAGCCTTAGAATCCAGTCATGTTCAAATATACCACTGTGACAAAAAAGTGAAGGTCATGTGTCTTCCAGATTAACAATCGCTAGAGTATACACACCTGCAATCAGATGCACCAACCAAGCTTTGCACTAAATCTGCCCTTTGAACTCAGGGACTATTGAGTCACATATCAAACCGTGGGAGTCATAGCATCATCTGAAGTCATTACAGTGCTCCATTCAACAGTGAGACTGCACAGTTCTGAGCTCACACTCAGGAATCCCAGCCTGCATACTCATCAAGGGGCATCGCCTAGAAAATCCAGTGTAGGCTAGTGGATGGTTCCACTTCAGTGAAGCAGTCTGTGGACTTCCCACTGCCCGGCGTGGGTGATAGGCCTCCTGTGCTGTCATCTGTTCAGCCGGCAGCCCTGAGTTTGCACTGGTTAAGAGCACTGCAGTGTAATCTTCGGCAAATTCCTCAAAGGAGCTAACTCTGCAAATTTATTTCTGTGAGCAACTCTTCGCCCACTCTTGAAGCTCCTTTTAGTCTTTGCCTTCAAAATAATCCTTATATGAAAAAAGATGGCAGTATTGACATTGGGCCAACCATATCAGAGTCCAAAGTGATTGGCACCTGCACTTTCCCTGAGGAAATGAAATACCTTAAATAATTTCTAATTTCTTCATGAAGAATTTAAGTTGTTTTCCATTTTGGAGTCAACATTTTGCTTAAGGTACTTCTAAATAAATAAACATAATACTTTCCATTCTGTGTAGTATGAATAAAGTTTCTATACTATTTAAAATTATAATTTGATCATCCACAGGTTTTTATTAAGTATTACTTTTGGATCTTTTTGAGCTCAGGAACCTATCAACCTGGTAGCCTTCCTAATGCCAATTTAAGGAGAAAAAAAAAAAAAAAAAAAAAAAAAAAACACTTGGAAAGGGGAAGATGAGTGTGTAGCAGAAAATAGGCAAATAGATCTTGGTCTGAAGTAGCTATCCACCTGTAACAGGACCACCCAGTGATCAGTGCTTACACCAACCATTTGTCTGTCAATAACCAACAACTTTGACTTAATTATCTAAAATATTTTTTTCCTACAGAAAACTACTGAACTCTTTAATCATGAAGCCAAACAGCTAACAATTTGAAATAAGTTATTAAATAGAATTTATAAAGGACTATCCATCCAACGGCTCAGAAAACCTAGAAAATTTGAGATCAAGCACTCAAAATACACAGCAGCCTTTCATTTCTTCCCAGGCCATTAAGACATCTGAGTAAAGGACCTAGAGAAAACAACTACCTAACAAGAATGGAAGGTTCAGGAAAGAGGAAGGCTGAGCTGTGTTTTCAACCTATCCTGCTTATTATCAAGTGGGAGAGACCCTGTGTCCAGAGCTGAGCACTAATTAGTCAGACACTGTCCCAGTCCCTGTGTCCAGAGCTGAGCACTAATTAGTCAGACACTGTCCCAGTATTGCTGGAAGGAGCCAAAAGCAAAACAAAGAGAGCCACCGAGCCACGCACACGCGGTGAGCCTCAGGCACACGCCACCGAGCCACGCACACGCGGTGAGCCTCAGGCACACTGCTTCCTGGGCTTTGACTTTTCTCCTCCAATTAAAGTTTCCTTGTAAGAATCTCATTACCTTCGGCTACTTGATGATCCAGCCCGATTACCGGGGCCATTACTTGAAACAACTGATATTGCATTTGCAATGGCCTCCACAGCAGAAAGCCTTTCTGCAAAGGTATTTCTTTCTGAGCGTTCGGCCTCTGAAACATAAAAAAATAAAAATAAAAAAAATAAAATAAAAAATTGGATTTAACCTTTGAAAACAACTGACAGCAAGTGCACTGGCCAGGAAACACTGAATCATGCATGTTAGTGCTTCAATTACAAAGTAACCATTCTCCTGACAGCATCAAGGATGTGAGAAAGATTAAACTAGGACCTTTATTCAGTCTCTTTATTCTGACATATTTCAACAACATATAAACATACAAACTTACATGGACTTAAATTTACCTTTTATTATTAAGTAAAAATAAATAAAACTGGCCGGGCAGTGGTGGCGCACATCTGTAATCCCAGCACTCTGGAAGGCAGAGGCCGGATTTCTGAGTTCGAGGCCAGCCTGGTCTACAGAGTGAGTTCCAGGACAGCCAGGGCTACAAAGAGAAACCCTGTCTCCAAAAAAATCAAATAAATAAATAAACAAACAAATAAATAGATTCAATCATTAGTATATCAGTCTTAGTTTATATGCTACTTATAAGCAAAACTTAGTGATTTTGATGACATTAAAAATGAAACCCACAATCATATTTCAAAATGTAGTATCCATAATACCATCAGCAGAATTTAAAATAATTACAAAGTTGTACTTTAGGGACTCCCTGCAATTAGCTAATAAAAAAAAAAATCAAAAACAAAACATAAAACAAAAAATAAACAAACATCCTTATTTATTTTCCAGTAACTTTAATACCAGCACTCAGGAGGCAAAGGCAGGTGAATAGTTATGGGTTCAAGACCAGCCTGGTCTACAAAACGAGTCCCAGGATAGCCAGGGCCACAAAGAGAAATCCTGCCTCAAAACAAAACAGAAAAAATATTAACATACAGTACCATCTCTAGATCTAAAGCTTCTGACCTCCCTAGAACTGTCACACATGTCAGACAGACAGATATTAAAATAAATGTTTGTGGGGGTACAGAAATGGCCCAGCCATTAAGAATACACACAGAATATGCCACGCTGGGCAGCACTCTGCAATCCCAGCACTTGGGAGGCAGAGGCAGGAAGATTTTTTAGTTCGAGGCCAGCCTGGTCTACAGAGTGAGTTCCAGGACAGCCAGGGCTACACAGAGAAACCCTGTCTCGAAAAAAACAAAAAAGAAAAAAAGAATACTTCTAAGGGACCAGAGTAAGGTTCCCAGCACCAATCTGGCTCACGGCCGCCTGCTTTAAAGTCCAGCTCCATCCAGGGATCTTCTGGGTCTTCTTCGACACCTGCACCCACCAATGTACATATAACCATAGACATGCCAATATACATGAAGGTTTTTAAAAGTCATTTGAACTTATAAAATTAGTTAAGTTCATTCAGTATCAACACAGACCAAACTTAGTGTCTGCTTCCACATTTAACCCTTTGAAATATTTTCACAAGACAAAAGTCAGACCTTCCAAAACCATACAAAATAAAGTAACAAGGACATATGCTCTCTACAACAGCCACCTTTTCCTGGAGTTCTTGCGAAGGCTTTGCTATGGCTCTAAATCTTACCCTCTTCTTCCTTGGTCTCCTTATTGCTAGTTGGAAAGCAAACTGATACACAAGCGTGTAAAATGTTCCGGTTTCCATCGCATCTGTGGCTGATGAACGTCTGTAACATCTGCAGGTTCTGCTCTAAAACAACTGCTTGCTCCAGATTCACAAGGTACTGTCGGCAGGCCTCATAGTCACATCTGAGAATCTGCTGCATTAAGGTCTGCTTCTGCTCTCGGGCAAAAGAGGGTGAAGACACTTCAATAAACCTCAACACCAAACATGTCAAAAATTACATCAGAAATGCCTCGTGGCCACTACCATACTATCGTATCTTCAAGGAAGCAGAAACTGATTGCAAGTGTCCTGTAAAGGGCACTTTACTCTGTAAAGGGAGCACACAAGTGAGAACAGAAGTGGAGAACATGAGTGAATGCTTTAGTATTCCAAAGCACCTCGGCCTGTAGCCAGTGGAAAAGGCGTCAACACACCAGCAGCTGAAGGAGAACACCTACATGTGACCTACATGTGACCTACATGTGATATGCAGCCATGTTTGGTGGCACCCCAGGATTCCTCCAGCTTTCAAATGACAACTCTAGCAATATTGTCAGCCAATTAAGCAAAGGATGTGTATTTTATTCCAGACTTATTTATAAGCACCTCATTGTTTAAGAGGTACATTTCAGGACCTATGAGAAGGTCCAGAGGTAACTTGCTACCAAGCCAGACCTCATTGAGTTCAATCCCCAAAACATGGTGAAGAGCATCACCTCGCACAAGCTGTGATCTGGCTTCCACGTGCGCCTCTATCAACCCACCAGAATCATGGATATACACGATAATAAAGGTTTGTAAAAAGTTACATTATGTTGTGAAACATGAAATACAAAACTTGACTCTCTAGGATTCGTGATTAGTATTTCCAAAGTCAATGACAGATCTATGAAAGACATGTACGATGCTGTAAGGTATACATACAAAATCTCATTAGCTGTCTCATAGCATGAAGTAGTTTGATTGCTTGAAAGATGGCTCAGCAATACATGAAACTTTTGCAAAGAACCCAGATTCAGTTCCCAGAAGCCATAGCTCCAAGGAGTCAGAAGCTCCAAGGATCTGACACACTACTCTGTCCTCCTCAGGCACCAACAACACACAGGCTGCACAAGCACATGCTTGCAAATATTTATATACATACAAAATCAAATCTTTTGAACAAACAAATAGTATAGAAATTAAAAGTAAAATTATGGAACCCTTAATAAGAGTACAAAGCACTTGTTTTATTTTAAAAAGCAAACTCATTATTTGTACCTTTTACGAGATATGAGTAGGTGTGTATCAAAATACAAAGGGGCAAAGGAAAGGGTACTAAGTCCCTTGCCAGAAAACTGCCTAAACCAAGTCTCCCTTCCCTAAACCTATAGGGAAGAAGGTGCCCTAGAGGGACCAGTGTCCACATGAGAAGTAAATCTTAAAGGACTTGGCATGTGTACTGTTTTCACTGTAGAATTAAGTATACTCTGGGCAAACTTATGATCTACAGGGAAAGACAAAGCCTTCGCAAAACCAGAAGTCCAGTCTGTGGGCAGCAGACCGTTTCCTTTTCTTCTGTGTAGTATCATGTGCAGCACTCTAGTCACAGTACTAGCTGTAGGTAACATGCATGTTTCCTTGTTTTGGGTACCAGGATACACAACTTCCTAGTCACTTGGCTGGCACCAGCAACTCTCCAGCAAACTCTCATCATCATGCTCTAACCTAACACAGACTGACACAGAGCTGCAATAGTCACCCCTGTATCAAAGGGCACAGGCAATTATTTCCCACTGCCCTCCTAGATATGTGATAAACATCCTCAAGGTCACATGTCTAAAAGCAAAGTACCTATGTGAACCCCACCTCCTAAATTCCTTTAGATGCTCCAAAAATAGCAGCTTCATTCTTGCAAACCTTTGGCTGTCATGATAGCCCAGCAGTGAGAGGTGTCTTGTTGTGGAATCCGGACAACTCTGGCTCTATCCCCAGAACCCAAGTAAAAAGAGAACTAACTCCACAAAGCTGAGTGCTGACCTCTAAATGTGCACCCTGGCACAAATGTGTGTACATACACACACACACACACATTTTTAATAACTAAAACAAGATCTTTTGTTCTTTCTCTTGAATTTGATCTCTTGCACTTAGCAAATTAAAATATGCTGATTCTATTTGTGAAACTAAGTCACAATCTAAATCTACTTCAGCTCAAACTGCACAGAGAACTTAGTAATGACACCTCTGCCTCTATAGACCCACAGCCCTGGACCAAGGCAAGGTCATCTCCCCTACTTCTCCACCTACTTCTCCAACCACGGGTCACCCCAACCCCAGAGCAAACAGACCAGACATGGAGCTCCCCTGACTGTGACCATCCAAGCAATGAGCTTTACAGTTTCTAGTTACTTCAAGTATGTCAAATCTGTCCTGTCTCCTTTCCCATTCAAGTTTGCTTTGTTTCTGACTTGGATTAGAATTAGCCTTTATCTGATTCACTAAACATCTGTCTTCTGCCCCCAATACTTTATTCCTAATCTCTCTCTCTCTCTCTCTCTCTCTCTCTCTCTCTCTCTCTCTCTGTGTGTGTGTGTGTGTGTGTGTGTGTGTGTCCTTCAGGATTTAAAATTCTTTGGTATTCAGTTCAAATGTAGGTGCATCAGGCAAGGACACACGTCACCCTCACAGTTCATGGTGCTCTCCCCAGCCACACCACCGGCTACTTCTGACCAACACACCTTCACCTCTTGGCTAAATACATTTTCCTAACATTAATAACTCTCAAAGATGACACCTAGTACCACAGACAGCAATCTCTTCACATTCACCATAGATATCACATCCTCAAAAAAGCTTATACAGTCTGATTTCTCTTGATCAATTTGCTATCCCAACAGTGTGTGTGTGTGTGTGTGTGTGTGTGTGTGTGTGTGTGTGTGTATGCCTTTTTAAAGACAATTTATACCATAATAACTGATTTTTTGTATCTGTTATATTAATAAACTACTGTAGGGAAGGGACAATGAAAAATCTTTTCATGATTTTTCTCAAGACCTACTTTCTTCTGAATTAAAATGCCAAGTATTTTCAAAAGTTAGATTACCTCTACAGCCATGATGATAACAGCTGCTTTCTTTTTGATTGTTGAATTGGCAGGAAGATTTATTAAAGAATGTACACCCATCCCAAGACTACTAATTGGTGGGAGATCGAGCCAGTCAGGGTCCCTTATTCCTCCCATGCAGTCTTTGGCCATTGGGTAGATAGTACCATTTCCATCTCGAAGAATAATAGGAGATTCCTACAATAGATGAAAGACAATAAATAATATCTGTTCCATGTCACAAACGATCACATAAGTCTAGTGTGACCAGGAATGCCCAGAAGGGTAAGATATAACAGTTCAAGTTCTGCCTAAGCTAGGGACCCTTATCATCCAAAAAATTAAATAAATAAATAAATAAATAAATAAATAAATAAATAAATAAATAAATAAATACGAGCAAACCAAAACATATTTTACAGTAAGTGTATTTATTTTAAAATTAACTAAATGTCAGAAATAACAAGCTTTCCTAATAGAATATTCAAAGTATTATAAATTTTCATTGGGACTGAAGAGATGGCTCAGCAGTTAAGAGCACTGACTGCTCTTCCAGAGGTCCTGAGTTCAATTCCCAGCAACCACATGGTGGCTCACAACCATCTGTAATGGATCTGATGCCCCCTTCTGGTGTGTCTGAAGACAGCCACAGTGCACTCATATAAATAAAATGAATCTTAAAAAGGGGGGGAGCACATACCATGGTGCACAGTTGTATAGTTAAAAAAATTTTTTTTTCATTGATTCTCTAATAGACAAACCCTAAGTGGCACAAAAATGCCAGTCTTGTATCTGTTCTTAAAACTAAAATGAAAAACAAAAAATAAAAATAAAAATCAACTGAACCTCTTACCTGTCCAGCAGTGAAGATAGCTACACTCCTCTCATCCTGACCAAGAAAAGCAACGCTGCTCGTGGGGAAATTATTTTCTTGTTCAGCCTTCCCTGTAGCGAGATCAAAGACACAATACCGGACCCAGCTTCCTGTCTTCAGAACAGCATGAACACCTTTCAAAGACACAGAAATGAAAAGAAAAATAAGAAAGTCTTACACAGTTCAAGCATTTAACGAACTTTAACCTCTCCAACACCAGTTCACATACATCCAGCCACGATACACTCTGCTAGGTTACATGCCACGGTAAAACTGTCAAATTTCACAATGTACTCTAGTCCCATATGTTTCAAAAGATGTAAATTGTAGGTGACTATAAAAGGTTTACCTTTGGAATCCACATTCACTGCTAGTATTTCAGTCTTCTCAGGTATACAAAGCTTCTTGGGAGTCCTCTGAAAACAGTCGGGAACTTTTGGAGTGCCACCTGTTTTGACAACCTGCACAACAACAAAAGTAATTTTGTTCCCTTTAACGCTCTAAATGAGTGCATCCCACACTCTCAACTCCCCTACAGATACCTGCAGCTCATCAATTCGAAGCAGCCTGCAGTCCTGCAGGAGCGAAGAAGGGTCAGCATCCGGACCAGAGCTGTTCTGACAGTTGGTGTTACCAGATGTTCCTGGAAACTTTACAGCTACATAGGCACCATCTACCTTCAGCACCTGGAAATAAGAGATGGCTACAATTAGTAAATATTTTTAAAGGCTTGGATAAAAGCATGCAAATTCTGCTTGACAATATTAAAGACATGTAAGTCCTTGAAAGTATGTATCAATGAACACCACATTGTAATGTCAACCTGGGAAAAAAGTCATAGAAGTTTGCTGTTTATATCAACAAATCAAGACTGAAAGAAACAACTCAAAAAGCTACTAATCACAATGAGTGTTGAGCCATTTACCAACCCAAATTAGGTCCACCCTTATAAACCTCTCATCTTCTGTCTTTATTGTCAAAGCAGCAGTATCTGACAGACAGGTCTTTTCTTGGGTTTCATGTGTCCTACACAGGCCTTGACTAATTTCTGGGTCCTTCTGCCTCTACGTCCACAGGGATGTCATACAGATGCACCACTGCATCCATCCTTGCACTTTCTGCATCCACATGGGTGAGCAGCCTATGAAGCCACCAAGCTCTTCAAATGGGATCAGCATGACTGAGGACAAATAGGTTACTAATATTTTATTTCATAAATTCAAATTGCCAGATCCACAGCCTGTGGCCACACAGCTGTCAAACTGGAGTTGAGATCAACAATGCACAGACAAGCACAGGACTTGGAAGCACGACACGTGAACCTCACCTCTTCTACTTAAGTATTTGTGAGTCAAGCGTGATTTTGCCAAGTAAAACTACAGTTAATCAAAGGCTTTATATGGCCCTTATAAATTGTAGATCTTGGTTTATTATCTCTTTCCACTGTGTACAAATGAAAAAAATCTTATTTTAAAAGATTATATTTTACAAAACTAAAAAACAATCAGAAAACCTTCACTGTGCAGATGTTATTCTATATCTGTAGGGAAATTTAAATTATGTAGTGAGGGACAAAAGGGTCAATTAATGACATTCAAGCAAATGGCTTCCATCTTGGAAGAAAAAGAGGAAAAGGAACAAGGTGGTTCATAGAACACAGAACAGTGTCCATGGGACACAGTAAGCATTCTGCAAGGATGGAGTCAACATACAGACACACGCCTGTACACATGCTCAGAGTGCACAAACACAGCTCACATACAAATATCTTACTTTTTAAAAAGAAAAATAGTAATGTATCTCTGCAGCTTTTCTATACATCTAAACTTACCACAAATTGACCTAAAAACCACACCCCAATTGCTCAAGGCACATGGGATGGCTAATCCTGGTTATCAGTTTGACTACATTAGAAATGAGCTAAAACTCAGGGGCTGGGGACACCTGGGAGGAATTTTTTCTAAATTAAGCCAATTAAAAAGGAAAGAGTCACTTTTAATCTGGGCCTTCTGCCCGCAGCCTTAAAAAGATACAAAAGGGAATGCTTGGCTTCACTGGCATTAGAGTCTACCTCTCCACAAAATCCCAGTGTGCACGGAAATCCAGCCGAGACAGCCAGCCTAAAGGACTCAGTGACTACTGGCTCCTCGGGCCTCCATCAAAAGACAGTCATTGCTAGGCTAGCTAGACACATAAGCCATCCTAGTAAGTCCACGTATATCCTGTTATCAGTTCTGTCCTCTGCAGAATCCTAATATACCACAGTATCATCTCTTCAACTACAACAGAGAGACCCATCTGAATCAGAACTCAGACTAAAGAAACCACTAAAGGAGATGATTTAAAGGCAGCCTTAAAGAAGGGGTCTCAGCCACTAATCATAAAAGCCTCAAGGAACCAAAATGAGGTAGTAAGTAACTAATTTTCATCTACTTTGAACAAACCTTGCCGACAGGAACATTCTTAACATCTTCAACAAAAACAACTTCCCGAAGGGACCACTGCTCTTCATTCACCTTCTCCTCTTCTTTCGGGGCAGGAGTTGATCGACGTCGCTCTTAACAACAAAATGTTAAGTATCAAAAAGAAAACATAAAAAAAATGTTTATGGAGTTCATCTAAACATACCATTAAGGACAGTTGGCAAAAGAATGAAGAATTTTTAAGTCACCCGTTTCTGAATTGAGGTTATAACGTAAAACTCTTCAAATAAACTCACAGTAAATAAAGAAGAGCTACAACTGGTTACCGCTTAACTACATTAATATAATTACAAACATACTAATGAGCCAAAATGTGTGTGTGCTACATTTAAAAAGAAATATATTCTATGTTCTTCTAAAAGCCACTATGTAGCTACAATCTGTGACTTTCAGGGGGCTTGAAATCTAGGACACAGTTCTAAATCCAGGGTTATAAATTCTAAGAACAAGTTGAAATCATGTCATAATTAATATACAAAATAGTAAGGGTCTCAAAAGGAACTATTACATATATTCTGGGTAGTGGGGGGACTTTCCATTGATGGTTACAAAGAATTTTATATATTTTTAATTACAACTGTCAAAAAAAAAAAAAGGAAACAATTAGGAGCATAAATTCTGTCTTTCCACTTAAAGCTGTACAAAAAACAGAAACAGAAAACACCCAGGGAACACACACATCTATAGAGAAAGAGTTTTGAAAAGCTCCTCAGTGGGCTTGTCAGACAACAGAGCTGCTGTCTCCGTGGGCGGGGCCTTCCTCTGGCCTTGCACAATACACATGAAGCTTACTGTAGGGCATGGATGCACTGCTGGCAATTGAGGAAGCATCACTGCAGGTGGATGCTGGCGATGGCGGAGGACCCATCTCTGTTTTTACTGGTTCCTGCTTACTCTCCGGCCTAAAACAAGAAACGTAAAGCACTCCCTATAACTAGGAAGGAAATAAAACAACAGAAACTTTCAAACAGTTTATTAAACAAGTTTATAAAAGAGAGCAAAATTCTTATTAAATGGATGTAGTTTTATACATCAAACTACATGTATTTTATGGCAACAGTTCCATGTACTAAAAAAGATACATGGTGCACATAAGACAGACAAATGCAATAAACGAAAGCTCTCCACAACTCAAGTTGGCAGCACAGACACACCTGTTCTAGGAGACGTAGCTGAAACTACAACTCCTGATGATCTATCTACAGGCAGCATACATTTACATAAAGTAAAATACTTTATTTCCAGACACAATCACTTAGTTGATCACAAACCTTTTAAAATTATTTTCTGTCTCACATATAAAACATAACTTGGGTCTTCATCTTAACCCTACTTCCTATTGCCCTCATGGGGGTAGGGGAAGAACAGGGTCTCCTCATGTAGCCTGGTGGCCTGGACTCTGCTTCCCGAGTGCTGGGCCTGAAGGCCGCACATCCATCTGGATTTGAAATGAGTCTGAGTAACAGTGTTTCACCGCCATGCCTGAGGCAGTCAACACTCCTGCTCTGTAAAGAAAGAGGGTTGACAGACCAAGACTGGTGGCTAGCAGATGTAAGGGAATGCTCTTCAATGGCAGGCAGGAGGTTATACTGAAGCAGAAAAGCCTGTGTTCTCAACATAGAATCTTAACTTTTTTGATAGAAATGGCTAAATAATCCAAAGAAAACGTTGAAAAATCTTTTTACAGAGTTTAAATATATTCTGCTCATCTTTTTTACAGGTTATGTCTGGTTTTTGATTTGTTCATGTGTTTTGGCTTCTTTGAGATGAGTCTGTATGTACCACTGGCTAGCCTAGAACTTCCTAAGTGGAACAGGCTGGCTATGAACTTGAGATCCTACCACTGCTTCCCAAGTGCTAGGATTGACTACAAGCATACACCCAGATCATTACACCCAAATAACTGATATTTGTGCATCAAAGCTGGTCCAACCCCTAGTACTATGAAATACAATTCTTTTTCAGAGTTCAGAATATATGAAAAAGTATTATGGTCTGTTCTTATTTTTATACCATATATCAATGGGAGACTCACCCATAAATCTCCTTCAAAAAAAAAAAAAAAGGCACTAAAACTATAAATCTTAGGTTTTAATGTCATAGGTTTAATTTTTTTTCCTCCCACTTTTCGCTTCTTGAGATAGTGTTCCTTTGTGAAGCCTTGGCTGTCCTGGATCTCATTCTGTTGTAGACCAGGCTGGCCTTGAACTTAAAAGAGATATGCCAGCCTCTGCCTCCAGGGTGCCCAGCAGTTACATGTTTAACTTGCTGACACCTCTGGGCTTCCTGGATTCAGCTTGCAGTTTTAGCATCAAGAGAAATAACAATCAGAAGTTAATAAATGGATAATCACTATAATTGTTTGGACATGAAACACACTATGTATATGGTAGAAACACAAGTTTCCACGTATAAAATGGTGTAGATTTTCAAATGTACTCAAAATTTAGCAAAGCAAACCTACTCTTCCATGTTACAGTGGTGATAGTATACGCCTGTCAGGCAGAACAACTACTACATAGGATGAACTGTCTCAAGAACTATATAACACCTGCAAAACACACACGCTAATAACAACAAACAAACAATACAAAACAAGACATCAAGAAAGAACACTGCCTTGTCATTCTGATCAGCACCAGGAACTGTCACAGTGCCTGGAGAAGTGGCTCTCCTGTTAGGAGCACTCACTGCTCTTCCAAAGGGCTGGAGTCGGCTTCCAGCACACACAGCACGCAAAACACTCGTAAATACAAAATTGAATATTTTAAAGAAGAAACTGTAAAGTATAATAATAATAATAATAATAATAATCAGCAGCAGCAGCAGCAGCAAGTCCCCCATTTCTTTATCAAATTTTTGAGGACCATGTTCACACACATAGAAAGAGTTGGCGTGCTAACAGAGGCCCCAGTACTCACTTTGTTTCAAGAGTTTTGCTGGCTTTTTCCATGTTTCTCAGGCTCTCCGGAGATCGAAGTTGAAATCTACAGCTATCATTCATATTCCAGACTGACTCCATTAAGACACCAACTTTAGGAATCCCAGCACTAATTGAAAAGGCAACTGCTCCAGCATGATACAGAGGATTGTTTCTTAAGCACACCTAGCAAACAAAAGAAAACCACAGTGCACAGTCAGGATGACAGAACGAACAAACGTGCAAGAAAAGTGTGCTTCCTATGTTTTCCAACACAAACTCACACACAACAAGGATACACTGTATCCTTCTCCATCCAAACAAATATTCTCAGAACTAACAAGTAGTGACGTCAGCCTGTCTGCTAGGAATGACTCACGGAACTCACACAGCCAGTGTCAGCCATGCTACCAAACGGAAAGTAAACACAAGAGAAGAAACAACTGCACTTTTCTGTTTCACGGCATTTTGAACTTTTTCTTCCTTAATTCTGATGCTCCATTGGCTGTAATACATCCTCTCTACGGATGCTTCCCTCAGCCTTCAGTGGACACTGTGATCTTTTAAAGGAGTACGGTGTGTAGCTCAGCCTGTAACCCAGCACTCGAAAGGCTGAGGTAGAAATGCCTCAGTAAAGCCAGCATAAGACTCCTAAATAAACAAATACTAACCTTGGCATCAGGGTTAAGCAAGTTCAATTGTAAATGACCTATAAAATTCTCACTGTTATCTAAAACATAGGACATATTAAAGGGCCTTGTAGAACTACGGCTAAACTCTAAAGCTTAAAAAAAAAGTCAGGGGTTCACTCCTGGCAGTGATGGGAGGGTGGGCGGGTGGGCAGCTGGCCTCCAAAGCGACACTGTCAAATGAACCACAGCAGTGGCTCAGTTCTCAAGAACAACCCGCATCATCAACTACATACAGGCTTTGCCATAAATACTCTCTAAAGCAAACTTGGAACTTGGAAAAATGTCTAGCTAGAAACTTTCAGGAAACATCTGTCCTGGCTGCCACCTTCCACAAGCCAAAACCAGCTACTGCAGGGCATGTTCCTTCTCTTAAACGTCTTTTCCCTGACATTTAGTGACTGCACCAACCTAAATTCATATTAAAAACGTTTCCTGCCAGGCATGATGGTGCATCCTTTTTTTGGATTTGGTTTTTTCGAGACAGGGTTTCTCTGTGTAGCCCTGGCTGTCCTGGAACTCACTCTGTAGACCAGGCTGGCCTCGAACTCAGAAATCCGCCTGCTTCTGCCTCTCAGAGTGCTGGGATTACAGGTGTGTGCCACCACCGCCCGGCATGGTGCATCCTTTTACTATTAGCACTCAGGAGGCAGAGGTAGGGGCATCTCTTTGAGTTTCTGGAGGCAGAGGCAGGGGCATCTCTTTGAGTTTAAGACCCACCTACATGGCAAGTTGCAAGCCAGTTCCAGGGCAGTCTGAGCTTCAAGGCAAGACCCCATTCCAAGAAAACAAACACACAAACCTCCCCCACAAACCTATCCCCAATAAACTCCAACTTAGCCTTCCTATGAAAAGTAAACCTTAGAGCCCCGTCAGTGTTCAACAAAATCATTAACTTTAACTGAAATCAAAACATCGATTATTATTAACTGAAATTCTTTATTAGCATCTTATTACAATAAATGTGCCTCAAAGACAAGAACAAAAATCAAAGTCTGGGCTAGCAGTGTTTAATTAATAGTAAATATAATCATTCTCAACTATTAAGATCTATGGATGCAGGTGACCAACTGTTCTTTCTGTTGTCAGAACGTTTCTGTGGCTCCATAAACCTCTGATTTTCAAACAAAATCTTACTTGTACCTCAAAGTCCTCTCAGCGGTTTGTTCCCAATGTTCCTTATTCAAAACTTCCCTTTGTCTAGAGCAGTGGCTGTCAATCTTCCTAGCACTTCAACCCCTCTATTTGGAGTCAATCCATGTTGTGATGAACTCAAACTATAAACTTATTTTCATTGCAACTTCATAACTACGACTTTGCTACTGTTATGAGCCATAATGTAAATCTCTATGTTCTCCTATGGTATTAATGATTGCTGTTGAAGGTTCACTTGATCCCAAGGGTTGTAAACCACTTGGTTAAAGCTGGCATTGACTGTTCCTACAGAGAACCTGTGTTCACAATCCCTGTAACTCCAGACCCAAGAACTCAAAATCTTCTACTGGCCTCAACCAGCACCAGGCACACACGTGATGCAGGCAAAATATTCATACACATAAAATAAACACAGTTAAGTCCACAACTACACAGGTCAGACCCACTTCCATCTTGAAGATCCTTTGTCCTGCCTTCCCTGCCGGCAGTAAAGTTGTCACTTGTTCTTTAAACAGCTGCTGTGTCCTGTCTGAAAGCTCAGTCATTAATAGTGTTCTCATAGGAGAGAACATGTTCAAAGCACCTTAGGTAAAGTGCTGAAAACTGAGTCACCTTGTGCAGAGCTGACATTTCTATCTAGAAGATGAACAACTCAGAACAAGACAATCATGGATTGGGGGAGAGGAAAAGAGACAGAGTCACAAAGGAACCAGTCCAGGAAAGCTGGGACTCAGTGAGACTATTTCTTGATACAGAGAGTGGGGCGATAGGACATTTTAGTGCTGAAAGGAACGTGAAAACACAGCACGAGGACGTAGGCAGGCTGCCATGTAATAAAAATCCACACTTGTCCTAAATCTCACAGACCATGACACTCTTAAAGCTTTTCACAGTACACTTGCTATGATAAATAAATAATAAATTTTATCATAAAAGATAAAGATCCATAAATCAATGCCCGAAAACCTTTGAATTCTGTGGGTCATCTTATTTTAATAATCAGTAAATATAGTAGTAACTACAACTAAAAACCTTTAAAATGTTTTATGATAGCAATAAAATTATAACTATCAAAAGCAGCCAACACATTAGTGGCAACAGTTCATAGTTACCTTTTTGATAACTCTTCAAAACTCTTTGCTTTTTATTTTTAAACCATGTGTATATTTGTGAGTCTGAATGGGTGTGTGCTCGCTCATGAACAGGGACTTGCAATATCCAGAAGAGGGCGTGCGAACATCTGGAGCTGAAGCCACCAGAGTGATGCTGGGATGCTCAAGAGTGGACACTTGACCACAAAGCCCTTTGATCATGTGCATTTGTGTGTGTGTGTGTGTGTACACGTGCACGTGCGATTGTGTGCATGTGGAAATTAGGGACTTGGTACAACTGCTTTTCTCCCTCTACTCTATGGGGTCCCAGGTTCAAGCTCAGGTCACCAAATTAACAGAAAGCTGAGCCAGTGACAATCCATTTTTACTAAACTCTGACTATCTTATCTTCACTGGATTTGCTGTACTCTGTGTGAGGCATCCAGAGATAATCAACTGCACATAGATAAAAAATGAAAAACAAAAGGGACATGAGGCCTGCACGATTCCTGCACTTTGAATGATCTGTCTCATTTTCTCAGAGCCCTGAAACACCAA
Organism: Apodemus sylvaticus; assembly: GCF_947179515.1. Classification (NCBI taxonomy): domain Eukaryota; kingdom Metazoa; phylum Chordata; class Mammalia; order Rodentia; family Muridae; genus Apodemus; species Apodemus sylvaticus. Next base: position 5,908,570 of record NC_067488.1, read on the forward strand.
TACATAGAAATGCAGGGATCTGACAGGCCTCTCCCTGACAACCTCCCACAGAGTAGTCTTTCAGCCTGCTCAGCCACCTCTGCTGACTTCCCTAGGCTGTCAAATCACAGACACGCTGGCCTTACTGCTAGGACGACCTCAACCAACTCTATTAAGAGTCATTCCAGCTTCTGCAATGGAAAATCACTAAATAATTCTTGAAGCTATGCCAATAAGAAAAGTCCTACAGACACAGGCATCAAAGGAGAATCAACAGAATGGTGCTTCTCGGAATGACAGCCGACACCGCTCCGACTCTGCAACGTTCTTCATGACCCAGAATGCTAGCAAAACTCACCACCTACAGAAAAGCTTGTTAAGGGCAACAACTGCTCCTCTGGGGAGAGACATTTTTTTTTCTTTTTTAAAGAAACAGCCATTTAGATAGGCTCAATTCTAACCACTTACCTGAGTTCCAACAGTGATGTTTGGCATGGAGGAAATACCAGCACTGGATTTGGGCTTTTTATTTTTTGCTCTAGCTTTCTCTAACATTTTCTTCCTTTGACTAAAAGGAACAACACCCCTGGGAGGGGGGAAACATAAATGGGTCAAAAAGCAGAAAAGCAGTCCATGAATGATCCAAAATCACTTAGCCATTTAAGTCCCTCTGGTGTGCAGCTTCAGAGCAGTGTCTCTCAGCTCAGATTTATTTACACCTTGCTCATAACTTTATTAGTAAATAGCTCCATCTAGTTTCATTCTATCTTCAGGATTAAATTCTATAGAAAATACAACCAATATTCTCTTTACAATTAACTTTCCCCACAAGTAATTACTGATACCACCTGAAAATACAGCAAAGATTAACTTTAGAATCTTATTATCTATATATATATAAAACTGTTGAAGAAAAATTCATGTAATGAAATTTTAAAATAATATATTCCACAGTTTACAAGTGTGTAATGACATAGGATTAAAACTACCTGCAAATACTAGCCATACTAGACAGGAGGAGTCTGTTATAATAGGTTATACAATTTATTCTACCTTGTGGCTGTCATGAAATTTCACATGATTGCTAAGCATATAGTGTTTGCATCAATGTACTCTTAGTTTTTCAATATAATGGAGGGAAATCCCTTCCTCTGTCTCAAAGCACTGTCTTCACAATGACCCCATGATGGCATTTTCTTCTTCAAAGCTGCTTTCTATGTAGCAACAGTATTTTGTGAAAGACACTTACCACCAATATAAATTATTCTCCAGCTGGGCGCAGGTATAAAGGGCACAGCAATGTAAGGAAACTATCCGTTCTCCTTGAAGTTCAGAGTAAGTCTGTGCTGTGTGCTCTAACTTAGAAGCCACAGAACTTAACGTTTCATCCACCCATGTAGCAACCTAAGGAAGATGACAGGAGAAGCTTAAGTAAGAGCTGTGGTGGACCACGCTAGAGCAAGGGAGAATGTGAGACAGAGTATCTATCAACCCCAGGTCTAAAATGAAGTCCCATACAACAAAAATAAAATACTTCAGACATTTTTCCTAAGGGTTCGAGAGACTGCTCGGTGATTAAGAGCACTTCACTTACAGAGGACCCAGGTTCACTTCCCAGCACCCCATGGGGCCTCACAACTGTCCCTAACTCCAGTTCTAAAGAACTACTACACTTTATTCCCATCCATTCCTATGGCACTAACCATGTGCTCCTCTAAGAATTTTTAATAGAATTCAATCACTTTAAAGCCACACTGATTGTCTAGCGTGTAATTTCTGTCTATAGCCATACCATGAACATGCCTAATCTCAGCTGAATTAGAACATCAATACATTTCCAACCAGGCTTTCCTAGCTTAAGCCCCTCTCTTGTCTCTTAAACACTTTCCTTTCTAGCTTTTCTTGGCTATTTTCCTCAACTATAGAAATCCACTGACTAATAGATACGAGCTGGGAGAAGCACTGGCCCTTAACCTCCAAGCTCAGGCAGCAGAGCCCACATGCTGACCTGAGAGGATGGGCCGTCACATGCTGCCCCTCTTACCTCCACACGTCACCATACGCTCACACACAACTACAGTAAGCAACTTTGGATTACAGTATATGCTAGCCTGAAAAAAGATTAAGAGGCGGATTTACGGCTGTAAATGTGCAAAGGCTTTTACTATGGACCTACGTCAGACTAAAACAAGAGAAATCAGCCACAGCTTTAAGCGTGAAATGTCCATCAATGCAAAAACGGTCCCTACCTTGTTACTGTCAGTAGCTACAGTGGCTCTTATGCTGTTTGCAGACAGGAGAACTATCTTTTCATTGGTCAACCCCAAAAATGTTGCTCGTGGATGATGCAATGAAGGATTCTTTGAAAGCATAAGAAAAATGATTACTACTCCTTATGTAGACGTGCAGAGTCATTCATTCCAAGACTTACTGCAGAGAGATACCTGTGCATTTCTGTAGGGCTCAGCCTCACTCCACTTCCACTGATAAAGTTCTCCTTTGCTGCTGACAGCCAGAAGCTCAGAATACAGAGCCCCAATGCAGGTAAATTTTGTTCCATCCTATAAAATAGAAATAAAGCAAAACTGTGAATACAAAAATTGCCAACTTCCTTGATTGACACTGCTTTTAATCACTACAGAAGTCCAGAGTGCCTGCGCGCACACACACCACAGCTGCAGCACCCTCTCGGCCTCGGGCTCTCTCCACAGACTCTCCTTCAACAACACTGGCCGGTTCCCAGGCGGATCTGCCCCAGGACACAACAGCAGCACTTGCTGCTGCCTCTGCCATGCAGTAAGGTGATCCAGTTCCTCTCCTCCACCAAGTCTGTGCAGACTCTCACCAGTGCTGACTAGCTCCCATCCTGCCATCTTCTCAGTTCACACCACATGTCCCAGCAGGACCTTTACCAGTTTATCTCACACAAATGGAAGATCTTGTTCACCACTGTAACCCCAAAACAGTCCACAGAAAGTACTTAATAAGGTGCTAAATTAAGGGGGGAGAGGGAAATAGTAAGATTCCCTCCCAGGGGACTCAGGAGTGCCCTGCTGAGACACTGCTGAGAACAATGTCCCTAGTTTGGTTTTTTGTGGTAAAAGTTCATTAACTTTTAAGGTAAAAGACATACAATAAATCAGGATGCAATTATATCAACAAAAAAGCAATTAACTATAAATATGATTTTTTAAATGTAAGACAATGACTAAACCCATAAAGATGATGATACCCAGACACCTTTAAGCAAAACTTCCAATAGCAGAAAATCATTCTGTCAGATAAGCTGCACTGCTGACCTAACGGGGCTAGCTATCAAGGGTTCCAAGCAATAGGGTTTACCTCAGCCTTTACAGAAGGATCACTCGTTCTAATCTTACTGAATCTGCTGAACTACTTCCACTTCAAGTCACCCTTCAGGCAGATGGCACCTTAAAGATGAGACTCAACAGAATTTCAATTCGTCAAGTCCCCACAGCCCCCTTGCTGGCGGCCCCCACGGCCCACTCTCCTTTTAAGGCCGCGCTGTCTTATCTCCTCTGCCTCATTCACAGTTCTCAATCCTTTCATTAAATATAATTAAATATAATGAAGAGCGTCAGCAAGTGGGAATCCAAAACCCAGGCCCACTTACTAAAGCAACAGACCTGGGGTCGATTATGTTTCTTTCTCTAAAGCCATTCTCACATCTGAGTGACTCTATTTTAACAACTACTGGTTGGAGGGAGAGGGACTAATACGCAAAGCATACGGCACATGTTCTTAATCAGATTTAGCCAAGTCCAGGTCGCTCTCCACTTCACCTTCCTGCACAGCCACACAATGAAACCACCTCTCTAATTTCCTGAGCACCCTCCATCTCCAGACAAAGGCCCCCTACCTTCTTTAAAGGCCACACACATAGACACACACACACATAGACACACACACACACACACACACACACACACACACACACACACACACACACGACACAGCCTCTTCTCCCCCCCCCTTTCTGTTTACACTATTTCAGTTTACAAGGTTTCTGAAACAAATACAACAGAACTTCTAGTTGCCAAATGGCTACCCTATAATCTATCAATCTATGGCCACCCTATAATCTATCAATCTATGGCTACCCTATAATCAATCTATCGATCTATTCTCTCCAAGATGTATGGCAGCATGGACCTCAGTCCTAATGCTCAGCTGGGAGAATCCGGAACTCAAGGCTAGCCTGAGCAACAGAGCCAGTGTGCCCTGCTACACGGCCTCTTTCCGAGTCACTAGAAGCTTTCCTTACCACATCATCAGCCCATTTCCTCCAAAATATGTCACTGTCCCCTAAAACCTCACCAAATCCTGAAATACGATATCCACGTTATCTACAGAACTCTTTGCTGACACCATTTATTTTTTTAAAAAGTGTCACAGTGGATCTCACCTACTGATGGCCCACTGTCCACCATGCTACAGTGGATCTCACCTACTGATAGCCCATTGTCCATCATGTCACAGTGGCTCTCACATTCTTGTCTTCCTTTTCTCTCATCAGTCTAGCAACACTGCACTTGTCAAATTCCTAGAAGTCTTCCCTCCTCTGAACCATATTTTGGTTAAGGTCTCCAAACACACCTACCATGCTCAAACTGACTAAAATTCCATTTTCCTGTTCCTCTACTTCTCTCATGATTTCAACAGTGTTCACTTCTTTAAAAACAAACAAATCCTCACCACCCTCATCGCAGACCTTCTCTAGATGGACTGTTAGTCACTCGAGTACAATACATTAGTTCGTGGCAAGTTGACCCTTCGCCATCCACCACCTATGCTAGTCTACCATCCGTACTTGGTAAATTACAGCAGCAATGCTGTACGTTCACTGTCCTACAAACATATTATGAAATTTCACGACTCAGATTCCATGCATGATTACAGTTAATGCGCACTTTACGTTGCTTAAATGTCAGATCCTCTGTGAAGCCTTTTCTCCAGACTCTAAAATGAATTAGTCATTTCCCATTCAATCTCCACAAAACTTTCTCCACACCTTCAGTTTAGCAGTGATACTGCACACACATCTACCACACTCTATGAAAGAAGGCCTCCTCAATGAGCCCAACCCTACCTACTGTAGACACACCGTGACACATGGCACATCAACCAAATGCAGAGTGTACAAAGGAAATAACGCCAATGTTATACCATCCTGAATCAATCATCCTAACTGTAAGCACAATGACTTATTTAAAAAATGACTTGCTACATCCTTCCATGAGTCCCACTGGTCACCAAGACAAGTCCTAAATGAACTAGCTGGGCCAACCAGGACCTGGAAATCTGCAATGGACCAATGTGATGAGTGGCGCGATACCCAGCCTAAGGAAGGGACTGAAAGGTCACTTACCAGCCCACAGTCATCACTGCATGCAGTGCATACAGTGCTGAGACCAGGAGTCTGCTGTGCCACGTGGCCAGCTGTGGTGCTCTGCCTCATCCTCTTTCCTAAAGAAACCCCTTTGTAATGCTTTGTTTCTGTGCCCATGACTTGGTCTAGTCATTATCAAATTACATTTTATACACTTTATACATTTCGGCTTTGTCTTGCTGGCCTGGTATTCATTATGACCTTCTAGCCGGCCTTGAGCGGCCGCCCGGCCCTCCCCCTGAAGTCTACCATCACAGCCATGTGCCACAAGGCCTAGATGGAGCTAACGCTTCATGGGCATTTCTTAGAAATTTCTAAGTGTCAACAAACAAGCTTCCATTTCTAAAACTTTGTTCTCATGCTCATCCACATGTAAACCAAGGTGAAGATGAACAACATGAACAGACACTGTTTTCCATATTCTGGTTATTGTCAGTAACACTGCAATGAGCGAAGGAGTGCACACCCCTTTTCAAGGTGACACCATTCCCTCTATGCACCCAGTCCTCAAAGTCTGCTGACCTCTATGCACAAAATCACACTGTGGCACAGCCACAAGGATAAACACAATAAATCAAATGGATGAATGTAAAAGAAATAAATAAATGTAAAGGAGGGTGAATTAGGTAATTCCCCTGAATTTAAAATGAGATATATAGTTTTTGACCTCAAAAATCCTACTCAGGCTACTGGCTTTACTGTTGACCATAGCACCTACCAAACCACATGAGCACTGGTAAAAATAAGTTATCTCATCAATCCAAAGTGCTTACAAGTTTACAACAATTAAGCAGAAGACACAGCTCAGTAGTTGAGAGCTCTGTCTCCCCTTCCAGAGGACCCAGGTCAGATCCCCAGCACTCACGGCAGTTACCAACTTTCTAACACCACCCTCTTCTGATTTCCAAGGAAACCAAGCAAACACACAGTGCACAAACATGCATGCAAGCAAAATTTGATAGACATAAAAAGCAAAAGAATGATAGTTCAGACATAAGCTATAAAATTTCAATGACTACAGTATACAAAGTTGAGAAGACTTTTTCCTATGCAGATAAGCAAGAATGTAGAAAAACATTATCCTATGAAAGAGCTACCAAATTTAATTTACAAGAAAAAAATCTTACCATAATAAAATACAAAATCACATTTAAATAAGCAATTTGTACCAGTGGTTTTAATCTGTCTCTTGAAATTGACTTGAAGGTTTTGTTTGGTTTGGTTTTGAAAACTAAAACCCTGGCTGTCCTGGAACTCAGAAATCTGCCTGCCTCTGCCTCCTGAGAGCTAGGATGAAAGGTGTGTGCCGCCACCACCTGTCTTGGAGTTTTAGGAGAAAAGGTTGTAGTAATCACTATAGACCTGCTATGTAGCAAAGCAACAGTCTGCCTATCAGGAGTCAGTCAACAAACATATGCGACACAGAAGGGAGAAGGTGGGCCCATGCTCTTCATCTCTCCTCAAGTATCAGCCTAAGCACAATGCTCCTGCCCGCCCTGAGCTGGCAACTCCTTAGACCCTCAGTTCTCAACCAAATACCAAGTGGATCCCAATCCTGTTCTCCTTTTGCCCACACACTTCCGCCAATGCTCTCAAGGGTTCCCCTCAAAACTTTCACTAGGAATCACAATCCTTAACCAAGCTGTGAAAACAAAACCATGACAGAGCTCTACCAACCAGTGAAATACTGAGAGACACACAGCGATTAGACTCCACAGTTGGAGGGAGAGAGGGAGGGAGGGAGGGAGAGAGGGGAGAACGAGGGAAGGAGAGGAGGAAAATAAGAAAGGGAAGGAGAGAGTGGGAGAAGGGCAGAGAGGGAGGATAGAATGGTTCAGACATTCTGCCACCTAAGAAGGAAGCAGGGATGTTTCCAGTGCTATGTTAAGAACCAAGAGAATACAATTCAGGCCAAGTCTGGTAGCTGCCCATACAAGCAATCCAAAGACAAGGACTAAAGTTGCATGCCCATCTTGCATTCAAGTTTCCCAAATGACTATGTAAGCAAAAAGCATATTAACTATAGTAAGATTGATGACTATAGCCGGGCAGTGATGGCACATGCCTATAATCCTAGCACTTGGGAGGCAAAGTCAGGCGAATTTCTGAGTTCGAGGTTAACCTGGTCTACAGAGTAAGTTCCAGGACAGCAAGGGCTACACAGAGAAACCCTGTCTTGGGGGAAAAAAAAAGATTGATGACTATAAAAAAAAGCATAAGATATGGAAGTTTTAATATCCTTCCAAATTTGAGTTCAAAGAAATTAAAAATTATCTCAGGTCATACTCTATCTGCTAGTGATTAACATCCAAGTGGCACTGACACCCTCCCCTTAAGACAGGTCTCATGTGGCCCAGACTGGCCTGATTCTCCTGCTTCCCAAACACCAGAATCAGAGATGTATACCAAAAATCCATTTATTTATGCTTAAGAATTAGTCCCACTCAACCATCTGTGGAAATGGGGAGAGAAGGAGGGTACTGTTTTTTAATGCATGAAACCCATGGATTTCTAAAAAGGAAGCCTGTGAAAATGAATTTACCACTTAGGACAATGGAGCACATACCATCAACGGACTATTTATAGTAGAGATGGATCTACAAACATCCAAATCAACTTCACCAATCTAGGTGCCTTCTAGAAATTACTTCTTGCTCTGTTTTCCTGGCACTCAGCCCCTCCCCCACCCTCATTTGGCCCACTACTTTGTCTACTACTTTAGTTAGAATCACAGGGTCTATCAAAACGTACTTCAAGAAATGGAAATCCATAGCCCCCATCTAGAACTTGTCCTGTAGAAACCAAGGTCCATTTGACATTTCAAACCTGGCAGAGTCAATGTCTACCAAAGAATGTAACCATTATTAGAGTAACCACCCCCAGGAAAATGCCCTGGAGGATAAATGCTCATGTGCTGCTGAGACTACCACCCCAGTGCTCCCGATTCATTTCATCAAGCAACAAGCACATGTGGTGTCCAGCTCGGGAACACACTAGAAGATCTATAGCAGTCTGCTTCTAAAACCAAGGGCAGATGAGCCCTTAAAACTGACACCTCTTTCAACAGTCCTCTAAAACTCTCAATCAAACAGAACCATTTTAACGGGGTGGATGGTTGTTAGGATTCTACTTTAATGAAAAGGTATAAACTTCCCAAATACCTTATCAGGCCACCACTGTAAGTCTTCTCCCAGAGACACGGGACTCTGAACAGGCGTGTTCTTCTTATCCGGGTTTGACTCTCCCTCTTTGCTGGTAGAGCCCCTTTCATTATCAAATGAGGCTCCATCGAGCCATCGTCGCTCCCGTAACCGTAGAACAGATTCCCGTTCCCGCAGAAGCTCGGAGTCTCTCTCTAAGGGAAGAAGGAGAACTGGTATGCAATCGGGTCACACCAGTGGGATAAAAGTAAGCCACTCTAGTCCACACCCTGCAGGACGCAGCTAACAGCACTTTATCTATGCAAAATGCACACAGTCAGTATCTAACTAGGCTGTCACGCAACATTCAAAACAGCCCTTCAAGTGACTCCAGGAAAATTATAAATGATTATTTTTTGAACTATGTAGAAGCAGTCCAATATTTTTAGAAAATTTATTCTAAGTTTGATTTGGTAGGCATTTTTAATGGATTTAAAGATTCTGGAATTAATTATATAAAATTACTATTTCATATTTCATTAAAATACTTAGTATAAGGGTCTTTGACTTATAAATTTTAAAAGTTCATAAATTAGAATTTCAAAACATTAAATATATGCAAGCAAATTGGGCTGGCTAGTTTTTATATAACTTGACACAAGCTAGCGTCATCTGGAAAGAGAAAATGACCCCATATCCAACAGTGGCTGGCATGGAACAGCCAGCCCATTGTGGGTGGGACCACCCCAGGTAGGTGTGGTCCTGGGTATTGAAGGTTGAAGGAGTCCTGGGAAGCAAGCCAGTAAGAAGCACCCTCCGTGCCCCTGCATCTGCCCCCACCCCTCCAGGCTCCTGCCCTGCTTGAATTCTGGGCAGACTTCCCTCCAACACTGCAACGGAAGTGTAATCTGAAAGAAACCCTCTCCTTCCTCCTCCCTACTGCTTTTGCTCTACTATTCTACATCAGCAATAGAAATCCTAACTAAGGCACAAACCAGAGTATTTGTCATAAATCCTCAAGGTTTGTTGTTTAAAAAAAGAAACAGAAAAACTTAAAATAGGTTGAACTATAAATATATTAGGATACAGAAATAACTTGGTAACTCAAGTCCTTGTTAAAGATAAATTTTACAGAATGGATTTTATAGATAAATAGTTTAAAATGTTTTGAAGAATAGACTTATTTTTAAGGGAGGAGGGAACTTTCTAGAAGTCTTCTTACACTTCCTAAAAACTGACTTCAAATTATCTAAAGCCACAGCCACATTTACAGTTGTTTATAAGTTACTTTTTAAAATAGTCAAAATAGTCAGGCGTGGTGTCGCACACCTTTCTCTCCTGCATCGGGGAGGCAGGGGAAGCTGGATCTCTGATTTCAATGACAGCCAGGGCTACAAAAAGAAACGGTGTCTTGAAAAAATAAATAATAAATAAATAAAATATTAATATATTAAAGACAAACTTTCCAGGATATTAAGAATACAGACTCGAGACAACCCATAGCTGAAGCAATGCACATGAGGCTAGACCTGCCGCTCACAGTACAGCCCTTGTCAGTTTCCATCCCCCACCACCACTAAAACAGCCCGCTGCCAAGATCAGAGCAGTTAAGTGCTAGCTCCTCCATGATGCAAACTTAAAGTATCTACACAGAGTAACGTAAGAAATAGGGATTTAGGAGTTGCTAATGATAGAAAATAAATATTTGAAAATTCAGTAACTGACAGTTTTAAACAATTTAAGTGTGCATATACCTTAAAAAGTTTAAGCTACTACATGTTAAATGGTTCACAGATGTTATTTTTAAAACTCAACTTCTAAGTACCAAGTATCTGTAAACAAGACCAGCCTTAGCACAACATAGCATCTTTTCTAGCTTACTAATAACTGGTAACTACAGCTTATTCTGTCTATTATTTAGATAAAGCAGTTTTGAACTCTGAAAAACAAAGAAAGAAAAAGAAAGGAAAGGGAAAAGAAAAAGGAAAGGAAAAGGAAAAGGAAAAGGAAAAGGAAAAGGAAAGACAGGCAATGGAGCTCACTCTGAATCACAACATAAGTAAAGCTCACACGAGCCCATCAGAGGCTGCCTGAAGGGGCTCACAATCTGCACAATACACCTGTTAAAGATTTCAAACTTGTATAAATAGCATATTAATAACCTAATAAATCTGTCCATTTAATACTGGCCAACCCCTTTCTCCTGGGTTTTTCGTATTTCACTATTACATCTACGCACTACTTAAAATGGACATGATTATATTGTTTTAATCATATTAAGAAGTTTATTGTTCTGAACGTTGCATGTCACTGAAAACTAGCATTCCACTTTTAATTCAGTATCTATCTCATAGATAAAAACAAAATCACAGCCTTTGCTATGTGTTACACAATGTTAAGGCCTAGTTTTAATGCCAAAGTCCCCCAAACCACTCTATGTAAAGACTTTCCCCTACTGTAAGATCTAAGTTCAGATACAGATGAGTTTATCACTGCTTTCCACGCAGCCAGCCCCCAATCAAGAAGAAATAAATGCAAAATTACCTCGAGATGAGCCTAGCCTAGAGAGTGATGAACGGCGAAAAGAAGGGTAACCAAAATAGCTAATGTCCTCAGAAAACATGGCGTCAGCATCGATAATGACACTGGGGTGGGCAGAGTGAATGTCAGCGTCAAGAAGAGACATAAGATCTTCTACAAATAAAAACAAATAAATATAAATGAAGCCTGTACAGATAATGCAATCATAGACCACTAAAAGATCTCTAAAAATTAAAATACATTAAAACCAGACCTGGGGGTGGGGGTGCCCCAAGATCTAGGAAATAAAATGAATATTAGAAACATAGACCTTAAGAACAAACAACATGCACAATGTTGCAGGCACTACTTACTAAATAAAAGACCACTTTTATGATATGATACTTAATGACATCATTGAAGCAAAATACAGACAAAAATAAATGCAGCTCAGTAAGCACCAATGTTCAGCAATGATATTATCAAAACAACATCCTACATATCAGCCAGAAATAAATCTATGTAATGCTGTCATGTCTTAATTAGGATCCAATCAAATCCACGGAGTAAAAATATTTCCCCTTAAATGGGACACCATAAGCAAACTATAGCTTCTAAATGACAATTATCATCAGCTATGAACTCCCGACCTCAGTCAAAGGAGCACCCCAAGAGGAGCACCCCAAGAGGAGTAGCGCGAGTGAGCGCACGCGCGAGGCACCGACCTCCCGGCAGGTAAGATTCACTGGCTGTGTCATCACCGTCATCTCCATCCTCATCATCCCGGCTCAGTAAATTATTTACAGCAAGGTTGACATCAAGATTTGTTCTCTGAAGTTCTCTAATAATGACACTTCTTGATTTGCCTTGTAAAACAACTTGAGCCTAATAAAACAAACAAAGGACAGTGCTGTGCTAATTTTCTCTCTTTCTGATTGGTCTTCTAAGTTGATGAACAAGCCACCTGGAGTCTGCATCTGCGATGGGCGCTCAGCCTCCACCCTGCCTGCCCGCCCACCCGCCCGCCTGCCCACCCTCTGTTAGGGCTCACAAAGCACGCACCTGTGAAATCAACTCCTCAGGAATGACAGAGGCTGGAATAACTGGCTGGGGTTGACTGCCCAGAAGTCCAGACCCCCGATCCCGTCCAGTCCGAATAACTCGAGTCTGTCGCCGGGAATCACGGGCTCCAGCAGACGACCGACCAGAGGAGCCTCCTCCACTTCCACCCACTCCAGAACTCCAGCGGCTTCTAAATATTGAACAATTTATAAAATTACAAATTTTAGCCAGGCAGTGGTGGCGCACGCCTTTAATCCCAGCACTTGGGAGGCAGAGGCAGGCAGATTTCTGAGTTTGAGGCCAGCCTGGTCTACAGAGTGAGTTCCAGGACAGCCAGGGCTATATAAAGAAACCCTGTCTCGAAAACAAAAAGAAGGAAAAAAAAATTGGAAAGAAAATGAAATGAATTTAAACCATTCATTGTTTAAAGTCATTTTCAGTCTCATTCTTGTACATTTGCTGTCTAGTTAAAATTCTGGAACAAACCTTAAAAAAAACTGTCTAAATTTTGTAATACTTAAATATAAATTCACTTTTAAATAGTAAATACAATATCATTTCCATGTTTTTTGAATATCTGCACACAGAGAGGGACATGGTAGTGTTTCCTTGTAATCCCAACACTCAGGAGATACTAAAGGCAGCCAGCATGGACTTTTGGGAGGGCGGGGTAGTGAAACCCTACCCAAAAACAAAGGAAAGGAGCAGGCCTGGGATGTCAGCTGAGATCATAAGTAGGAGGGTCCCTAGACTTTCTAGGCTAGCCTATCTAAGTAGATGAGACCAGTGCAGCGCCCTGCTGCAGACACACCAGACAAGGGTGGCTGAGGAAGAAGCCTGACACAGACCTTTAGCATCCACACAACCTACAAAAGGCACATGCACACAAACACCCCCATACATGTGCAAACTGTGGGAGAACCACATCAATGAGTCTAAAATCACACTAACCAAAGCAACTTTATTTCCCAGTTTACCTGGGAGAGGGTCACCTTGAGCCTACTGTTTGAACCTAATTATTAATTTCAACTAAAAATGTCCTGGTTTGGTTAATGAACACGAAGGAAAGACCCGCCATTCCTACCAAGTGACATGATTCCCTGAAGCAAGCAAGCAAGCAATGTTAGCACTATCTAAGCTCATGTATCCATCCATGCTAATCTTACAAGCATCACAAACTAACACTGTCAGGAGATATAAACAGGTGACATAAAAAAAAAGAGTGCCAAGACAGAGACAACAGTGGAGATCTACCTATCGAGTAAGAAACTGTAATCTACTGCCAACAGTTTCAGTTCACTGTCACAGTTCACCAGCTGACAGTCTGCAACCCTCCACCAGCCTGTACTGAGTCTACTTACCCATTACTGTCACTGCAGCTAAAAGGGATCTTTGGATTCCCACTGTTTCAAAATTCAAACTCAATACCTATTCCATACCCATAACTACCCCTAAACATTCTTCTGACCAACTTCTTCAGATAAAGATTAATGTTATACTAAGCACATAACACTGGTTGAGTTTTACTCGTGGGTGTAACAAGATAGGAATGGGTTAATTTCTTCTAATATCAATGTGTTGGCTTTCTTTTAATAGAATCAAAAAACGAGGACTCGACTCTGTACAATTCCTTGTCAGTTTAGTCCTGCAATCCTGACCTGCCATACAGTACTCGAGGCACACAAAAGGACCAGAAACCACACACAGCCCACAGGGTGCGAATGCAAAGCCTATGAACCAGGTCTAGTCCACAGAATTGGTAAACTAGCTATAAAAATGCATTATTTTTTGTTTGTTTTAAAGAGTGTGAGAAACTCTTCCGGTCAGGCAAGGAAAGAAAAACACCTGAATATCACGGACTCCTACATGGCTTTAGATAATACCAGCTACTGAAGAAATGGCTCAGTCAGCAATGCCCGAGGGCCAAGCACAAAAAGCCAAGTTCACATCCAGACTACATGGAGTTGGGTGTGGTCCTGCAACTGTAACCACCGCTCTGTGGGAAGAAACAGACAGGAGTGCTAGCCTTGCTGATGTTCTGGAAAGAAATATGCCTGCCTCAAAGTAAGCAGAGAACGAAAAAGGAGGACACTTTGCCGGGCGTGGTGGCCTTTAATCCCAGCACTCCAGAGGCAGAGGCAGAGAGAGGCAGAGGCAGGTGACTTTCTGAGTTCAAGGCCAGCCTGGTCTACTGAGTGAGTTCCAGGACAGCCAGGGCTACACAGAGAAACCCTGTCTCGATAAAAACTTTAAAAAAAAAAAAAAAGAAGAAGAAGAAGAAGAAGAAGAAAAAAGAAAAAAAAGCAAAAGCAAAAGGAGGACTCCTGATAATGGTCTCCTGTCTGGGCTCAGGAGGTGTAAGCACCCCGTGGAGGTAACACCTGCTCAGTCTTTACATTCTAAAGCCCAAGGTGTATTAGTTCAGATGAAAATCTACAGGACTGCATCACTCATGCCAATCAAAAGAAGCTTATGCCTAACTTACTTGTTAAATAGCAGTAACAGATTTTTGACAGTCAAAAATCCTTTTTTAGCCTTACTATTAAACACAAACCCTCTTCTCCCATATAGACAGACTCTTATTTCCAACCTGGTATGAAATAAATTAACAAAAACAATAGGAGATTTTTGAAACATGTTCCAGTATAAATAAGAAACAATTATTAATGAAAAAAAAAACCCAGCAGCTAGCAATCTAGCAATCTTTAGTCCACAAAACTGCTGACCATTAAAAAAAAAAAACAAAAAAAAACAAAAACAAAAACAAAAAAAAAAAAAAAACATGAAGAAAAAGAACTCCAAAAGGAGTGCTGCAGTCCTCAGACGACTGGTGAGGAAAAAAGAGCCCCTCTCAGTTCTCAGGCTGACAGGAGTTAAAGTGTGCCACGACTCAACATCTTCCCAACACAATGCGGAAGAGCACTAGGACAGTCTCATTCCTACTTGATTATATCCAACATATTTATGACTAATCATGTCCTGGGCACTCAAGATTTGTCTGTCCTGAATTCTCAAATATCATAAATTTCAAACTTTAACACTTATTATAATTAATGGAAAAGTAGGGAGAGAACAAGTCAAAGAAAAGCACTTATGCGATGTGACTGTAAATTTCTTGATTTGCAATCTCAGATTTACACTGAATACATCAGGTCTTTGTATCCTAACATATAAACAAGCACCAGAATGTCCCTTTGCCAATTCTGACCAGCAGCTCAGTGATGAGGGGTCTGGCTGGGGTCCAGCAGGAGCAGGTAGGGAAGAACAGTCAACGGAGGAGCAGCTCAAACATAAACAATTCTTTGCATTTTAAAGTCATAAAACCAGCCCCAGTCCTCTTTGGTGACTTATTCCAGGTCACATAGGCCAGCCCATTACTGTTATCTGTTGCATATTTCGGCTATAAACCATAAAATTCACTGCCTTATATGTCATTCTGTAAGACATGTCATTATAACTAGCTTAATAGTCAAGAGGATTTAAGTCAGGACAATTTCATCAACATAGCAGTTTACGAATACACATAAGAGAAAGAGACAAAAGCATTCACAGTAAAATAAACCACTGATTAAAAAGGACTTTTAAAATGGGGGGAAAAAACGACCAGAGGGAGTTCTTCCTTATGGTTAAATCCCAATTAATAAATATGAAAGATGAGGCAGAGGCAGGTGGATTTCTGAGTTTGAGGCCAGCCTGGTCTACAGAGTAAGTTCTAGGAAAGCCAGGGCTACACAGAGAAACCCTGTCTCGAAAAAAAAAACAAATCCAAAAACCCAAAAATAAATAAACAAATAAGGGAGGGAGGGAGGGAGGGAGGGAGGGAGGGAAGGAAGGAAGGAAGGAAGGAAGGAAGGAAGGAAGGAAGGAAGGAAGGAAGGAAGGAAGGAAGGAAGGAAGGAAGGAAGAAAAAGAAATTTTAAATAGCTGGCCAATGGTACAATAACAACTGACATACACAACCATCAAGATATTAAAATCAATGAGCAAAAGTCTGAGGAGAAATCAGATGTTTGTGTCCTTGAGCCCGGCGCGATGACCCACACCTTTATCCCAGCACTCAGAAGGCAGACACTATCCAATGCCAGATTTTGAGGCTAGCCTCATCTACAAACTGAGTTCTAGGACAGCCAGGGTTGTTACAGAGAAACCCTGTCTCAAAACAAACAAAACAGAATGCATACTTGGAAAGGTATACCTTTTCACAAAGTATGTGTGAATGCCCAGAGAATATGAGTGTTTTGTAGTGGGTACATCATCTTCACTTAATAACTGGAAGTAATCTCACCACCACCTGTGAAACCTATCAACACCACACACCACGCAACATTACTCAGTAAAGAGCTGGGCTATTTCTGCCAAACTGCATAATCTCTATTTCATCATGAGAAAAGAACAGACAAATCCAAACACTGTGCATTGTTAACTATGTCTTCAAACTCATCATGATACTGACCATACAAACAAGCTGAGAAGTGCCCTCATCAGGAGATTAAGAGCATGGCTGACCTCAATCAGAGACGGATGCTAGATGGCACAATGTAGGTCAAGTGACAGGGTCTCACTCTACTGTCAGACTCACCTTAAACTCAGGATCCTACTGTCCCCCAAGCTCTGGGACTAGATTTTATTTAAGACAAAATTATTTCAGGACGAGAGGATAAACTTTGAACGCATAAGATTAGAAACAAATGCTATTATAAAGAGAAAGACTAAACAAGGATGAGTAAGCCTTTTTGTGAAGGGTCAAATGGTTACTAGCTACACTTTGGGAACTAAGCAGGGTCAACCTCTGATGACAAGTCAACTCCATTGTTGAAACAAGCGCAGCCGCCAGTGGGAAGTACAACTCAGCCATGGCTCTGGACTGGCCCTCCAGAACCCCAACTCAACAAAGAAATGTTTATCTTTGAGCAAAGTAGTATTCATACATACATACTACAGATAGCAGTTACTTTCTTAAATAAATGCATTGTTTCAGGTTTACCAAATGAAATTATTTTGTTCTTATGTTTATTTTCAGAATTCTTTAGCATACGCTGTGTGCATAGGGCTGTGAATATGTAGGTCAGAAATAAAGCATTTGCTTGTAATATAAAAGGCATGGGTTTGATCCTCATCTCTGCAAAATACAAAAAGATGTTTTATCAAAGCTCAGGTTGTGTTTCCTGTCCCTAAACTAAAGGACACACAAAACAATCTGGAGATTGCACCTAACCAAGACAAATGAACTTCCTTTAACCCTGAAGTAATTTAGTTCAGCATAAAGACATAAATTGAGCATTTTGAAATCTCAATTCCTGTGGTGATTTGAATAGGAATGGCCCCCACAGACTCCAGTGTCTGAATGCTGGGCTCATAGGGAGTGCACTCTTAGGAGGTGTGGCCTTGTTGGAGTAGGTGAGGCCTTCTCAGAGGAAGTATATCACTGTAGAGGTAGGTAGGCTCTGAGGTCTTATATATGCTCAAGTCTGGCTAGTGTAACGGTTCGACCTAGCTCTCTTGGATCCAGACGTAGACTCTCAGCTCCTTCTCCAGCGCCATGTCTGCCTGCAGGCTGCCACGCTTCCTGCCATGATGATAATGGACTGAACCTCTGAACTATAAGCCAGCCCTAATTAAATGTTTTTCTTTATAGGAACTGCCATGATTATGATCTCTTCACAGTAATGAAACCGCTAAGACAATTCTTAAATCTAATTTTTATTTTGCCTACCAATTCACATTGTATATAATACTTTTCTCTCTTATTTTAAAGCAAGTTCAACTGCATTTAGTTATTTTTATCAGCCTCTGAAGATCACATAATTTGACTGAATAGGCATCTTCTAATCATTAACCAGGTGTTTTCAGAAATGTTGGCCACTGAGGAACTGAAGTATAACTGAGCATGACGCTGCCCATCTCTAATCCCAGAACCTGGGAGGCAGAGGCAACAGATCTGGGCTTCAAGGCCAGCCTGGGCTACATAAGGGCAGCCAGAGCTATGTAGAGAGGCCTGTTCTCATATTCCAAAAAAAGAACCAAAGTACAAAATGAATAAAAGCACATGCCTAAAATTTGAAAGTGGCTTATTTAATTTGACAGTGTATAAACTTCACATAAAATGATATGGGAGATGGGGCTTGGGTTTTTTGTTGCTGTTGTTTAAAACAAACAAACAAACAAAATTATCAGATTTGGATACCAAAAAGAAGTAGTGTTAGATTTTTATAATTCATAATAAATGGCCAAATACAAACTTTAAACTTTCACGTAACATAACAGCAGTTGCGTGACAATGCGGTCTGGATTCTGTAATCGGTCTGCATTGGTTATTTTTATCATGGGGCAGAGGGAGCTAGCTCTGAGTCCTATCACAGACCAGGAGGTCTCCAACTGGACCGACTTACCCCAGAGTGTTGCCTGCCAGCCTGCCCAGAGTCTCAGAACCCGAGAGGAACCACGGGGAGTCACTTGTCCTTCCCGGCCTGGACGTCCTCCCTGTCCCCGAGCTGCTGTTCAGTTTTGACCTAAGGAAAATTAGGAGAAAACCATCACATGACAGTCTCAAGCACACCCCCAGCCTCCTGCTCTGAGGGACATCGGCCTCATAAGTCCCTGGCTGTGCAGACCAACATGGCACCAGCTGGCAGCTGCCTCACACGCTTGTAGAAACTGCTCAGATTTCAATATAAATAAAAAATAGTAATAGTAAATTTTCTTTTATATTTTAAAATTAATCATGTTTTTCTTAGAAACAACCAAGTAGAATTCAAATCTTATAAAGTATCCTTTAATGCACTATAATTTTTAAAGAGCCATGAGAGGGTGGAGCATAACTGCTTTCAAAATGAGTTCTTCCTTTCTAACTATCAGAGACAAACAGTATATGTAAAGTCATCAGCCAGCCAGGCAAACAAGCACATACCAGGCACTTAGGAAGCCAAAGCCACAGATCCTCTGGAGCACATAAGGTCAACAGCAGCCTTGAAAGCAGAGCAAGGCCGGTGTGGCCTCACACCATAGCCAACCACTGCACGTAAAATAAATCCCACCTGTGACTGACTCAGCATGTAGTACCATCCTTCTTATAACTTAGCATTCCTAGGTGCAGTGCCAACTAACTCCTCTGCAATTTATAATGTTAGCACTGCCTATAAACTATTGCTTGTTTAAAAATCAACTCAAGAATTAGGACTATGGGTTGGTGACATAGTGCTTCCCCAGCAGTTATGGGACAGGAACTTACTTCCAAGCTAACAAAAGCAATCAATTTAACTTAAAATCAAGGTGCAAACTAACCACTTCACTGTATTTTAAATAGGATTTTTCTGCTCTGCCTTTTTTTTTAATCTCTTGAAGATAAGGAAGATCAAAACCTTGGTTTTCTGCACTACCTTCTAAGGGTTAAAAGGATATCGTATTAATTATTGTAGCTGGATGGTAAGACACTTGTCTACTATGTACTACGCTCTATGTTTGATCCTCAACACCATAATGTGCACAGACGCGCGCACGCACTAAGCAAACAAAAAATAATGTCTTACCCATCATTATTATCAGGTTTGCCCAATTCCAGTCTGTCTGGTTGTACTGAAAAACCAATCCTACAAATCCTGCCATCCTAAAAGCAAAAACAAACAAAAAACATGTTATATTTTGCAAGAGAAGACACTAAAGTTTTAATTTATTCAATAAGCAGCTTCTGCCTGTTACTGTCAACTCAGAAGACAAGAAAGTCCCCTCCAGAAGACATGCATGTGCACACACACAATAACAAAAGGCTAAGAATTCCCTTAAAACAATACAGCCCAGCAGAATTCAGGGTAAAATTATGCAATAACTACATTCAGAAGTCTTCCCATGCAGCTATTAACTAGTTTCAAGATTGAGTAAATCATTTACACCTGATTCTCTGAGCCAGTGAATTTACACAAAAGAAAGCTGGGCATAAACTCTTAGTGCCTTCCCTTGACTAGGGAGAAAAAAAAAAACAACGGAAGCACAGTTGAGTTTTCACCTCATGGTGAGTAGTTTACCTCAAGAAGAAAGGCAGCGTGATTGGGTCCCACCACACACTGTTTAATAGTAGCCTGCTCCAGTACATTCAAAGGCGGGTGGCTAGGGAACAAAAAGATCATGTAAGTAAACTGGTCTTTTCATTGTTCACAAAAAGAACTAATTCCTAAGTGGAATCTTAAAGCAATAAATAACTGACACCTACCGTAATCACTACAGCTGTGATTCATCTACCGTAATCATTACAGACTGTAATTCAAATGAACCTAACTTTGATAGAGTAGAAATGTGGTAGTGCACACCTTTAATCCCAAAATAAACAGGTGGGTCGCTCTGTACTGTGAGTTTAAGGCAGGGCTACATCTCAAAAGATTCTTAATGTAATCTAATCCTTAATCTAATAAATCACGTTAACCAGGTAAGACTAAGGTATAAAAATGTCTCCTTTTCCTAAGGAAAAACCACTCGAGGCCCAGGACAGGGCTGAAGCCCATCATCCCAACACCATCAAAAATGGCTAAGCTTTAAAGAGCTTAAAACTGTTACCTGTTCAGATTGTACTTGTTCAGCTTCTCTGAAACTTCCCGTAACCTTCAAACACAAAAGCCAAGTGTTAATAAACCCAGTGCTAGTCCTGCATAAACGAGATGGCTCCAGACACCCGCACCAGCACTGGGCTGATCCCCAACAGCAACACACCAAGCAACTCCTAACCATCACAGGCCGACATAGCAGCTCCTTTTCCTTTCTAACCCATCAGTGGCTCCAGTAACAGCCAAGCTCACCCCATTTCCAGACATGAAAATGAGGCTTCTAGAATTTATGTGACAAACAGCAATAGTAGAGAGCTGTTTCCTGAGCTCTGAGCAAATACCCAATGGAAAACTCATTTTTAAAAACTTCAGTTTAACCCAGGCATGGTAGTACACACCTTTAACACCAGAACTCAGAAGACAGAGCTCTGAGTATGAGGCCAGCCTTTGGGGGTTGCAGGGTATGACATACAACTGCTGTCTACGCCAAGACATTTTGACAGTATGTAAATATCATGAATAGAAAATAACTGGGATGCAAGAGAGAATCTGTATTCATGGTGTTGGAACATCACCTGTAGGTAAAAAGCTGATGGCCTAGTAGGAAGCCAGCAAACTAACCGGAAATAATGGTGGGAGTTGCAGCAGAAAGCCAGAGGCAGTGTGTACTGTCTATATATATACAGACTCATTCATAAAAAATAAATGGACTTTTAAAATTTTTTTAATTAAAACAAAGCTTACAGAAAGACCCAGAACCCTGGGTAATGCTCTAAGCACTGACTATGGTGAGTACGAAGAAGCAGGCATCTCTGAGCTTTGCCCGGCACTGTGAAGCCGCCTGCTCACTACTGAGGGCCACCGTTGTCAACCACGTCCACTGACTGATGCCCACCAAAGCAGACAGTGGTGAGGTTTCAACTGATGCTTTCATTCAAAAAAAAAAAAAATGCAAAAACAAAAACTGCTAAATTCCTTCTCACTACCACACACCCGTCCTCTGAACTCTCCTCACCAGTCCAGCCTCGCTGCTCTTTCTTTGATTAACACCACGACCCCTTGGTTCTGGAGGTCAGGCCTTTCCACTAAATGCCAGTTTGCTCAATAATATATAGCACATTTCTGTTTCAAAATGAAGTTAAATTTGAGAATAACGCATAATGGAATTCATAAGCTGTGGAAGAAGGCTAACTTAAAAAAAAAACCAAAAACAAAACCGGAAGGCAAAGCTGCCTGGGCTGTTGTTTCAGAGTTAGTGGGGCCTCTGCCAGCTAGTGCAGTGGCAGAAGAACTCTGACTTCCCTAGCTCACACACCCTAGGAGCACAAAGAATTTTCCCCAACTAGAGCCATTGTGTGACAAAGGCTAAGGCGAACTGCCCCACACCACAGCGGTGGCACAAAGGAAAACAGATTTATTCACTAGCATGTCTTTTTATTGGCTCAAAACACAAATTGGGGGAAGGGATCACCAAAACTTATACAAAAACAATAGCTAAAACTAAAAATGAAATACTTCTGTAGCATCAAACAGTCTTTCAGATAGATGCTTATGGGACTAAGCTAAGCTCTGAGGATGCCAAAATGCTATAAAATAATTTAATAACTCATAAACTCAAGAGCAAATTATAGACTACCAAAGAGATAGAAAATGGTTTCTGATACCAGCCAAATGTAAGATTAAAAATTGATCTGAAAACTCAGTTAAAGGGGGCCTGGGAACCAAGGCTCAGTGGCGCACACCTTTAACCCAGCACTCTGGAGACAAAGACAAGTGGACTATATGAATCCACTGAACTACAGTCAGTTCCAAAGCAGCCAGAGATGGTGAAACTGTTTCAAACAAACAAAAATAGCCAGTCAGCTCACAAAGTAAATGAGTTTGCTACAACCAAACAAGCCTGGTTCAATCCCTGGAGCCCACATAAAATTGTGGAAAACCAACTCCAAAGTGGTCCCCCTGACCATCACATACAAGTCCACACATGCAACTTGTACACAAAGGACAGCCCTCCACACCCCAGCATGCTTGCACATGCTTAGATTCCCAGCATTCAGGAGGCAGAAGAAACAGGAGGGTCAAACCAGTGTGAGGGTGCACAGTGAGCTCCAGGGCGGCCAACCAGAGGTGCACGAGCAAGACGGTCAGACAAGAAAGCCAATCCTCAACGTTTCCTTAACTGACAGTTAAAGACAGTGAGGCTGGACTAACTATCATCTCAACACTCAGGAGGCCAGGAAAAAATGACAGTGAGTCTCAGGACAACTGGGTACCTAATAGGACCCTGATCCAGAAAAGAGAAGTCATAGTAAATGTCCTAGGCACACATGAAATGCGCCCCAGCACCCAACCCAGTCAGTAAGAGGCTGAGCTGAGGGGCTGCCCTCTCCGGCTCAGCTGTGCAGGCTCTCACCGTGTAAAGAAGGCCTGTTAGTTACTTCTGGTGCTTTTCAGTCTCAAAATCCTTACTAATACATAAAAAAAAGCGTATCAGTGTATCAACATATGTAATAGCTATGATAAAGTAGCATTTACTAGGGCCCACAGAATGGCTCAGCAAGTAAAGGCACTTGCTGCCAAGCCTGATGCTCGGGGTTGGATCCCCAGAACCCACGTGATGGGAGGGAGGGACAACTAACTTCTTCAAAAACCCCTCTGGCCTCCACAAGAATGCCATGACATGTGTGCACATACACAATAAATACATGTTTCTTCATGAATGAAATAGCATATAATAGATCAAAAACCCTATCCATTTGAAATTTCATATGAGCAGATTTTATATAGTCACCTAGAATGTGTCACCAAATATCAACTCAGTTCATAAATCCAATCTCCAAAGTACATAAAATAGATTGTTCTTTCAAATCTCAGGGCGGCTGTAAGTCAACTGGCTCCCAAGCACAATCGGGCTCTACTAAAGGAGTACCTGCCTCTCTGCAGGACAGAGCACAGTCAGAAAGGGTGCAGGCCAGGGCACACCACCTGCACGCGGTTACCACCTGCACGCACGCGGTTACCACCTGCACGCACGCGGTTACCAGTTACCACCTACATGCGGTTACCTGGTGCGGTCTGCAGCCACCACACTAGTCTACTGCAAAGGGGCTCAGGGAAGGAGTCTCAACACTTCACATCACAAGCCAGACTTCTTCTCACAACAGTAACACAAGAGCAACATTTCTCTTCTTTTTTAAAAAACAAACAAAAAAACAAAAAAAAAAAAAAGTCTAAAGCTCATCACTTACACATAAATGTTTCAATAACCTCAGAACGGCAGCAGACAGGTGAGCCTGTGAGGTGGCGAGAACACACGGCTGGCAGGCTGGCTGATGGCAGCAAGCCCACTGCAGCCCTCTCTGCTGCACTGCTCGGTGCCAGCTTGTTCTCTCACATGTGTACCCTTCAGATGCAGAGAGGAGAATATCTACGTGACAAACTGCCACTTTCATAGCAGTAACTGCCAGCTGACATCACTGTACTCTGGAAAACCCATGGGGCCTGTCCCCTTTCCCCAGCGTAGATGTCAAGGGTAACTTCCACAGATCCTACTTAGGCATGGCACATTGTGAGGTCCTTCAGTTCTTCAGCCCTCTGCCTACTCACTGCCTCACACCAGATCTCCACACATGCAGACCCAGTCCAAATGCAATTACATTCCATAGGTCTTTCTTGTTGAAGAACGTGGAGATCACTGAAGCTTTGGCTCTGGGGACAGAGACAACTCCTCACATCCCAACCTCTCACTCCGGAGTGCTGCTTCCCTTGCATGTGTGACTGGAAGAGTGGAGCGCATGCATGCCGTGTCTACACTCACCAACATCACTGATGGTGGAAGGGTGTGGTCTGCCTACAGCAGTTCCCGCTGAGCCATTCCTACTGAGGCCGTGTCCAGTTCAGACACCCATGTTTCCCGGCGGTCCTAACTTTCTCCCAGACACCTGAAGCTTGCCTTTCCTATCACACTTCACTGTGAACTTTCCAGCTCTATGCTCCTGTCTGAAGTGTCCTCACACAAACTACAGTGCACCTACTGAGTCTTTCCCTAGCCTTCCATACAATTCCATCAGTCAAGAGTAAGGTACTTTATAATCCATTTCAGAAAAAAAGATTCTGGTCTTAATATCAATAAAATTAACCTTCTACCTTAAAGAACAACCACTAACTGTGTAAATAGACAAATTTCGTTTGAGGTTATTTCATTATCTGCCCAAGTTCATTTGGAGGGGCTTTGGGGGCAGTTGCTATTATTGCTGTTTGAGACAGGTTCTCATGTAACCCAAGCTGACCGCAAACTGACTATATGTCCCAGTGATGACCTTGAGCTTCTGACCCTCCTGCATCCAGCTCTTGAGGGACAGGACTCCAGGTGCGTGCCTCCCACCTATGGTTTACACGATACTGATGCTGAGTCTACAGTCCACCAGCTCAGCTGCATCCCCAGCTCCACAATACTTTTATAAGCACATCATAGTTAACAGAGACAAAGACTCGGTAATCTCCCTCCTAAAAACCATGGTAGCAATCAGCCTTAAAATGACCCCACCCCAACTCCTGACTAGCTATCATCTGTGAAATGACATTCTTATCTAATCACAATTTTATTAGGAATAAAGGGTTTACTTTAAATAAAAAAAAAAATTAAGACAAGCCAGGAAAGGTTACTGTACCGGCAGACCTAAACTATTGTTCAGAGGATTTCAAACTTATCATTTGGTGTTCCACCAGAGAGGACAAGCATTGCCAAGACAAATACAGACATGTTAAAAATTTGAGAGAAGATATATTCTTTTTTTTTTTTGCTTGTTTGTTTTTTGATTTTTCAAGACAGGGTTTCTCTGAATCACCCTGGCTATCCTTGAACTGAGATCCACCTGTCCCTGCCTCCTGATACACAACTGGATGTGTGCAGCCTAGTAGTAGCTACTTACTCTCCAAGAGACTGCTGGACACCTGGGGTCACAAGCAAGATACCTTCTCTGCTCATAGAGCATTTTAGTATCACTTTCAGGTAACTAAATGATGGTTTCTGAATGGTTCAGGACAGTGCTGAATTTGGCAGTGACCCGTGAATCTCACATGATTCATCTGTAGTGGCACATGCTACTCATGTGGAAAGTACTTTGCAGAGTGTCAAACTTTTTGCTGCTCATGTTACTACAGTGTCAGGCTCACCGCGACAAGCTTCCCAGACTTTCTAAGAAAGCTCAAATTCTGATTAGAAAACCCAATAAAACTAGAAACAAATACCATCCAGCTGTTTTTCTTTAAATTTTTTTCTAAAATGACAGTCATTTCATTTTAAAAGAAGAGAAAATCTGCTTGAACCCCAACCTGTATAAACTGTCAGTTACCCCTTCAAATAAAATAACTTCTATAAAGAAAGTCACTGATACAATCTAATCTACAACTGCAAAAGAGTCACCAAAAAGTTTCTCCTCCACTCCACTACTGACTGGTGTCCTCAGTCTACCATGCTAACTGTTTAGGTGATTCAAGAGTTAATATATTTTTGCTGCTTTATCAAGAACACTCAAAAATGAGATGTTTTTCCCTCTAAATGCAAGGAAGCCCACGACTCTTGGCACAGCGTGGGTAATACTTCAATCTTTTACTAAAGAACCATTGTTTTACCCACTACTGCTTCTGGATCATACCTCAAATGTGACGATGATTAAGAAGACAATCCCACCACTACAGTGAACTCTCCAGGAGCTACAGAACACACTGCTGTGGTTCTACATTACAGCATGCAGTGTGGGAGCAAAGTGTTCGCCACACAAATATTGAAGAGCTGCGATCAAATCTCCAGAACCAACATAAAAGCAGGGTCTGACAGAGTGTGATACTGACCCGTGGACTTCATACACTCACACACATCACACACAAAACCACTTGCCTGTGCAAATATATTCATACACCACACACATGCATGCACATGTACACACAGTTAAACGAATCAATAAATGAAAATTTTAAAATAACACACACACAATGGCAAAAATCATTATCCATCTTCTCAGGAGCAATCATAAAAAAAAAAATCAATCAAAATACCCAAGCTATGTACTTTAAAAAACTTTCAAAGGCCAGGCACACATCCCTTTAATCCCATCACCAGGGAGACAGAGGCAGGTGATCTTAGAGGTGAGGCCATTGATTACCAAGTTCCAAGCCAGCCAGTATCAAAAAGAAAGAGGGGTGCATAGCAACTAGCTCACCTAACTACAGCAGTGACCAGAGATGCCCTTCGCTGCTCCTGAAGTGGAGCCAGCCAACAGGAAAGGACCACCCTGCCCCAGGAAAGGCCATTTCCTTGGTGGTTGTAATCTGATCGCAGGCCTCGGATCCCCACAAACCTGTCCACACGTCCTCTCTGTTTGGTCTCACATCGTTCTCATCCGTCCAACTCCTTGCCTCTTCAGAGAGAACCATGCCCAGTAGTAGCACTATCTGACACTACGCTTCAATGACCCCTCATGACACAAACGATAGCTTTAGAGGGAAACTTCCAGTCTAGTCTGCCTTCTGAATCACCACTCACAAGCAGGACTTTTATCTGCTTTACCACTTAGGAAGATGACAAATGCCAACCTAGAAAAGACTGTGACTTTATGTCACTTAATATAAATGACATAAGACAATCTCAAGTTGCATCAAGACGATGCATGCATTGTGAGGACTTCATGACACAAGTCTGTGAACACTCACCTTTTCATCTGTTCCTCTAAAATGGTTTCCAGTTCAAACCTCAAAGACTTTTTTTATGAAATGAAAATGACCAAATTTGGGTCATAAAACCCTTCTGCAAACTACAATAAATAAATAATGTAACTTCTTTACAACAGAAATGATTTCTTCCCAGAATCTAACTTCTATGATTAGAAATTCCTACTTAATGTTACAGATAATGTTAAGCCAAGGAGACACAAATCCACAGATACTCTGGGAGAATACCAAACACACAAAAATGAGTCATTTTACTTTAAAATAACCCAACCATGTTATTTTCAGCTCCACTGAAAACAGGAAAAGGGAAAGAAGACTCATGCCAGACGAATGAGGTTCTTACTCGTTACTTTTTGATAACTTTGTAAGTCCTGCCTTATCTCACTTCTTTATTTTCCCCCTCCCAAGAGACAGGTTCAGGCCGGGCTTCACTGGGTCGCTAGCTCTGGTTGTGTCACTAGACCAGACAGGCCTCATATTCAGAGACCCATGTGAGTCTGCACTGAAGGTGTGCCACTACTCTCAAGGTAACTTTATTTTTAAACAATAAACTATACCACACGGGAACCAAGTCCTGTCAACAGGACAAAGCCACTTCAGAGCTCTGGTCCAAGAGAGCGTGGGCACCCAGGCAGCATTCACTCAACATTCACACCCCGGTCCAGGATCCACCCTGCAGCCTCATTCACAAAGAAGTCTCAGCAAACGCAGATCGTGGGTTCTAACCATTCCAGACCCAGTAGTTAATTCTACTTACAGATAAAGTCTCCTAACAGACTACTTCATAATATTAAAAAAAAAAAAAAAAAACTCTTATCCTTGGCATAAACCGTAAGTCACAATAAAATACCTGTAACAAAATCTGACTGTTGAGAGGATTAAGATGAGACCATCCATCCACCTGACCAAGGCTCCATCAGACTGAGTCTGAGAAGCTTCTCAGAACTACAGGCTGGCTTCTTGCTGCCCTTATTTATTAGACAGGGCAAATAGCAGTTTTTTTTGTTTTTGAAATGTTCTAAGCTCTTATGAGGGACGGACAGACAGACAGCACAAGTGAGTGTTCAGCAGTACAAAACAAGCCAGCCTCAAGCCCCAACCCCTTTTGTTACTTTGGCTTTCTTTCTTTCTGTCTTTCTTTTTTTTTTTTTTTGGATTTGGTTTTTTCAAGACAGGGTTTCTCTGTGAAGCCCTGGCTGTCTTGGAACTCACTCTGTAGACCAGGCTGGCCCCGAACTCAGAAATCCGCCTGCCTCTGCCTCCCAGAGTGCTGGGATTACAGGCGTGCGCCACCACCACCTGGCTTTCTTTAACCTCACAGATCTCAGAAAGCTAAGTGGGAAAGGAGCCATCTCTTCTCGCCAAGAGTGGGGTTTGTTCGTTTAGTCCTTGCTCTCACACAATGTTCCTAATCCTGTCTCCTCAGCAGCAGCCTCTAATCCAAACCTCCTCATCTTGTTCCAGTCTTTTCTCTAGCACACTCGCTCAGCCGAGCAGCACAATCGTACCCCCAGAGCCATCACTAACTCAGCTACTGGAAACCAGTCACCTCGAACCAAACACTTTTCTCGAGTTCAATGTTCCCTCCACAGCACTGCCCTTGTTTGGCAAACTCTAAAAGGACAAAAAACCCCACTTTATTCATTTCTAAATCCTTACTAGCAAACACATCACACGTTTGCTAACTACATGTTGATAGATTGACATCATAGCTGTAATTCCTACATAATCTCACAATAGTACAGTCCTAGCTTTCTTTGTTTTTCAAAATAAATTTTAAAGGGTTTATTTTATGTTTGAGTGTTTTGCCTAAATGTATGAAAGTACACCACACACTGGCCTGTACCTTGGGAGGCCAAAAATAGGTATGTGATCCTCTAGAACTAGAGCTACAGACAACGGCTGCAAACCACGCTCTAGGTGCTGAGAACCAAACCTTGACCTTGTGCCCTTGACCACTGAGCTACCTGGATCACTCTGCAGCCCCATCCCATCCCATCCCCTCATTGGTAAAACACTTCTTAACGGTCTGGAGAGACGGCCCAATAGGTAAGAACACTTGCTAAGAAAGCATGAGGACCTATGTTCAAATCCTTAGCAGTCACATCAAAAAGCCAAGCACAGCAGCATGTGCCTGCTAATTCATATTGAAGAACAGACAGAGGCAGAAGCTGAGAGGTTTTTAACCAACCAGTTTAGCCAGCAGCACACTTCTGGCTCAGTGAGAAACTCTATCTTCAGAGAAGATGGAAAGCTATGAATAAAGATGCATTGAAGATCTGTAGCCAGCCAGCCAGCCAGCTACACACACCCACACCCACACCCCATCTCTTAGAGTAAGTTCTTTAAAGCATCCCAAAGGAGTGTTAGCCTGTAAGATACAGGGGTCAGTCTCTCCACTTCCAAACCTTGCAGCTAAAGCAACTGTTCCTAGGGAAATGTGCTGAAGGAACCTTGGCATAAGCAGGGAAGGGCTGGAGCTCATAGGACTCAGAATCACAAGTAAACACCTATTGTGTTAAAGTGACCTGCCCTGAGCCTTACACTGTGAATGAGGGACAGTCCGGGTACTGCACAGTTTTTGATGGCAATAAGCACATTATGTTCTAACATCTAAGATTAACCAAATTAAGAATAATTATAGTAAAAAGACATACCAAGTTCCGATTTCTTGAGGCTAGAGATCTGGCTTAGCGGTTAAGAGCGCTTACTTGGAGGGCCACTGTTATCCATTTACACCAGGAATCTTGCCAGCTCAAAACTTGAAGCAGCCAAAGCTACATTAGCTAAGTCTAGGACTAGCTACTCTGAAATACCATAAACGTACAAAGAATTCTCTAGAACACTGATAAGCACAAAAGTCCATTTGGAAAGATTAAGCATAAGGCCCCACGTTAGGAGACTGGTTCAGGATAGAGCTTCAGAAACTCACAATTCACAAACCTTACTAAAGCTTCTGTAAGATCTGTAACACAGGAATCTATTAACTCTGCTGACTCTTGTGTTCCCTAAATGGAAACCAAATAGAAACTCTGTAATAAGATCTTAGGAAGCTAGGGGACACAGATTTGAGAGCTAAGGCAGACCAAGAGTTAAAAAGACCAAGACTTTTCCATCTCTCTATCCCAGAACCACAGGGAATACAGACCAGACTTCCTCTCAAAGAGCAATGACAACTCTCTTTAAACAACAACAATAAAAAAAAATCCACTTTTCATTAACCAACTGAACAGAATGTGTCCTGTCCCCTCCACCCCACCCCACCCCCCACCCCCCCACCCCCCCCCACCCCCCATTCACTATGTAACCCTGGAACTCACAGAGACCCACTACCTCCTAAGTGTGGGGAATTAAAGGTGTATACCACTACACCAGCCTGAACAGATTTTTTTTTAAGTAATAAACATCAACAACCCACCTGACCTAAAGTTAAATTATTTAAAAATGTGAAGTCTCTATAGTGCAAGATCATTTTGAAAAGCAGTGTCTCAGATGTCAAAGATAGCTCTGAACTCCTGGTATCCCTACCGGTCCCCAAGTGCTGTGTACCCCAAATGCTTAGGTGTGTGTACCGCATGTGCAGCTCAAGGTGCCTTAAGAGGACAGCAGGGAGTCCCATAGGCCAGCCCTGGACTACTCTGGCAAACTTTACTCAAACCACCAAAAACCTTGCTTCCTATTGAAAACAGACTTGTATACTCAGAATGGGTCTGAAATGTGTACCAACAGCTCTTTGAAGTCTCTACCTACTAGGGTTCTTAACAATGAACTTCTAATGCAGAAAGCCTTTCTTTAGTATAATTCTGGTACATAGAGCACATAAAGAAAATTACTAACACATCTAAAGACAGTTAAGATTCACGAAAAACACTAGGTCACACGGAGAATTCTAAGATTTGATATCATATTCAGACAGACAGACAGACAGACAGACACACACACACACACAACACACACACACACAGAGGGCAGGCGGCTGTGGCCAGCAGGCAGGAGGTGGGAGAGGTGGGAGGTGCCTCAGAAGAGGACTGCCAGAGGAAATGTGCAGGCCCGGCTCTAAAGAAAAAAGATACTATTAGTCTGCTGAGCGTGCAAGTCTTTTCTGCGCTCCACTTGAAGCAAATCTAAGGACTCCACCTTACACTTCTCTAAACTCTTCTAGTTTCAAGTTATTAGCTTGGCAGAGTCTGTAAAGTAGACAAGTCAGACAAATTGTAACCACACATCTAGAACTTGAGCTGAAATCCTCAGGAGTGGCTTCCCCGCCCTCACATACCAACCTGATGCTTGCCATGGGTCCACATGAAAACACTTGCAAACAATCTGAAATTATCATTTTATTTTATGTGTATGAGTATTGCCCCTGATACACGTCTGTGCACTACTTGTGTACCTGGTGCCCCGGGGGCAGAAGGTGGCATGGGACCCCCTGGCATTAGAGTTACAGAGGGTTGCTTGTGAGCGGCCAGATGGGTGCCAGGAACTTAACTGAAGAGCACGTGTGCTCTTAACTGCTGAGCCATCTCTGCAGTCCCAGGAAATAAATCTTTAAAACTGGATTTTAAAGTCAGGTCTGTTGAAAGGATGGCCTTCATGTATGTCTCTCCTACCTGAGGTTTGATGGAAGAGAGGGGACCTGAGGCAGGGACAGTTCAAATGAGTAAAGCAGGAACTGTTCACGCCTCACACCTGAGTGCTTAGCTTAGTTCTGACGCTTTCTCCATCCTGCAAGCTGGGCATGCGTGGACTGGGGACCATGGAACATCAGATGGCTATGGGAAGCTCTGAGCGCAGAGCCCGAAAGCAGCTACTCTATGAGCTTCACTTACCTCTAGTGTTGTCACAGGCTTCAAATGCCTCTTAAGTTCTTTTTCTTGAGCTCACTGTAGCTCTTATTAAGCACAACTTGTTATTTAGGCCAGGCTGGCCAATAACTCACAATAGAGCCTCCAGCCTCAGCCTCTTCAGTGCTAGGACTAAAGCACAGCCAAGCCCCTCTCGGTGCTTGTCAGTAAATGAAGAGAGAATTCCTGGTGCCTGGATTCATCCTTGTTGTCTTCACCCAAAACACACTGCCCATAAGTCGCAGCAGCCGTGCCCAGCAGCCGTGCCCTCTAGCCAGTTCCTCCACGGCATGCCCCTCTCATCTGCAGGGG
Source organism: Apodemus sylvaticus (assembly GCF_947179515.1). Taxonomy (NCBI): domain Eukaryota; kingdom Metazoa; phylum Chordata; class Mammalia; order Rodentia; family Muridae; genus Apodemus; species Apodemus sylvaticus. The sequence goes on from NC_067488.1 coordinate 5,941,097, forward strand.
GAAAGGGGAAACAGCAGGAGCAGCTAATCTGCCCAGTTCCCCACCAGCTCAAATGTCTCCGGAAACTTTGCACTAATAAAGGAGTTCATTCTAGAATAATGAACACACCCACAGTGTCATGCTAGCACTCAGGAAGCAGAAGCAGGAGGACCACAAGTTCCAGGCCAGCCTGAGCTACACAGCAAGACTAGAGTGGGGAGCAAGCGTCCCCACCCACTGCGTCAGACCCTCTAAGCGCAGAGCCCCGCTCACGCTTACTTGAAAGGACTGCCAGAAAACAAACTTGTTTTCCAGGTTTAGGTTTGACCAGTGTATAATTTCACATAAAAGAAAAAATATTATAGATTATAAAGCCTATAGTCCACTGGGTTTAACTATCTATAGCACAAAAATAAAAAATTAAAAAAAAAACCTAAAACTACCTCAAACTACAATTAAGAAATATATTTCCTTTGATACACATAATGCTCACTGAAATTTCTTAGCCATCATTTAATTTGGCTTCCAGTAAGTCTAAAAGCTGATTTTCCTTAATTGGTCACTTCCTGTCATTGCCCATTGGAAACTCTTGTCAGTCTGGACTTTGAATTTGACATGTAGGCAGGCCAGAGAACCTGCCTGAGGCTGTGTCTTCATCCTCCAGGCAACAGAAGGCCTGAGAGGCAGGCTTCTTTTGATTTCAAATAGATGAACACAAAACCACAAAGGGAGCTGTGTGAGCAAAGTAAATACTGGTACTTTCTTTTCATAGGCACATAATATTGACTGTGAGTTCACTGCATGATTTATTCAAGTAAAAGCTTCAAAAACATGAAAAAATGTATGACAAATACTACTTTTAAAATTAACTACAAATATCAGAACACCCCTTTCAGCAAAGCTGCAGTGTCCATCTCTAGTAAGCCTTCATCCTTCTCAGTACTTGGAATTGATCCTAAAACCTCACCATGATGGGCAAGTACTCTAACCACTGAGCATTTCCCGGCCGTGGTTCTAATAAACTCCAATGTGAGCAAATGCTGTCTTCTTTCCCATGTGGGAAAGCTACATTTATTACAGTAATAACCTACTATGCTGGCTACTCTTTCGACAACTTGACACAAGCTAGTCATCTGAAGAGGAGCCTCAACGGAGAAATGCCTCCGTAAGACTGGGCTATAGGCCAGTGTATAGGGCATTTTCTTAATTAGTGACTCCAGTGGGAGGGTCTAGCCCATGGTGGGTGGTACCATCCCTGGCCTACAAGTCCTGGGTTCTATAAGAAAGCAGGCTGGGCAGTGATGGCGCACACCTTTAATTCCAGCACTTGGGAGGCAGAGGCAGGAGGATTTCTGAGTTCGAGGCCAGCCTGGTCTACAAAGAGAGTTCCAGGACAGCCAGGACTACACAGAGAAACCCTGTCTCAAAAAAAGAAAGAAAGCGGGCTGAGCAAACCTTGGGAAGCAGGCCAGGAGGCAGCGCCCTCCATGGCCTCTGCATCAGCTTGGGCCTCCAAGTTCAGCCCTGCTTGAGTTTCCGCCCTCACCTCTTTTGATGAACTGTTACATGAACTGCAAATTAAATGAACCCTTTCTTCCCCAAGTAGCTTTTGGTCATGGTGTTTCATCACAGTAACTCTACAACAGCCTCCCAAAGAGATTCGGGAATTCAATCTCCTATGAAACCTACTGAATGCAAGTTTCTTTTCATATCATTCACTACCTCGGAGAAAGCCTGGAGCACAGACACCACAGAACAAATGCACAACACAGTAGAGCAAAGCCATCATCTCAGGTCATGCGTCTGCAGAGAAAAGCAGCCAGCCCTGAGTCTAACCAATCAACACAAGGAAGGAACTCATGGAAAAGAAAATGCTAGTTTCACAGTAAAACACAGTTAAATACTTACCACTGGCCACATTCAGTCGAAGTCAGGGAAGAGTAGTGGCCCACACTTCCTTAATGAGACACCTGATCAACCACCTGAGGTAACCTTGTTTCTCTAACCTACTTTTGGGGGCTCTGTGACAACCATGTCCACTTCAACACTGGTCTTGAAGCACTACATTCATTCTAGGTGACACTTTCACCAGACCTCTTATGTACTGTGTGACTATGTCAGGCTGCCAGGGCTTCTGTATACAAATGCAGTCTCAGCCTGGTCAGGGGATCCAAATCTCCTTCTCAACAATTCCGTCTACTAGTATTGGCCTATCATCTTTCTTAGTGGCTCAGAAGAAAGTCTTAGAAGCACTTGCCGAGTTTACTCACCTTCCCTCGGCACACATGCTCAGCTCAGAGGGAGCGAGGCGGCAAAGTCACGTGGTCCAAGCTTAAGTCAGACATAAAAGCCGCCCCTGGTTCTTGAGTCTTCCAATCACTGAGCTGCCACAAAAGAAGGCTAAGGTTCCTTGTGGTCACCACACTGAAGACACACCTATGGAGTCACTATTCAAGTGCCAACTGCATAAGGAAGACCAGAATATGACCCAAGCAGCTGAGCTCTGTAACTCCCCAGAATGACGGATAATAATAGCAAATGGTCTACGCTGTCCTACCCATAAGCTTGCAGTGAGTTATGATACCCAGGCCATAAAAGCCAAGTGTGACCATCAAACAGAGCTCACTGCTGCCTCTGGCTTCGTTCCCACTGCCTGGAATAAAGCTGCAACTAAGCTTTAGACATCTTCCTGTAATTGAATTACATTCAAAACAAAGCCAGGGACAGAGGGAGGAACTCAGTGCTCAAGCCAAAGCAGTTGCCAAAGGGACAGGAGACCCTGGCACCGTCCCTGTACTGCCAAGAAAATCCTTCACATTAATCCACACTCATGAACCCGCTTATACATTTACTCAAATACATTTTTTTCCAAATTCATTCAACCACAAACTCAACTGAAGAATAAATCTTTGCATAAATACCATTCCTTAAAGAGCAACAACGGCAACAAACAGCCTACCACACTTATCTACCTTGGTAACCACACAGCACTGACAAGCCAACAACTGCACACAGGGTAGGTAATACATTCCCACAACTCCTCACCCTAACAGGATCCTCTAACAGCAGGCACAGTGACAGGATCCCACACCAGTCTGACTCGTCTCCCTATAGGATCCTGTAAAAGAAATCAAACGAAGACCCAAACTTTGGCCACTGGTTCATCTCTTAGGAAACATCTCTAAACACCTTCCAGCCCAAGACTACAAACTAGACTCAAGCAGTGGGACACACACACACCACTGAACCAGAAAAGAAACTATTACACACACATCAGCTCCAAGTTAATGAGGCCAACACAGTGACACCCTGTAATCTGGCGCTGGGAAGGCTATAAAGCAGGAAGACTGTTTCAGATAAGGATTCTCAAGACCAGAGAAAGCAGGACACCTGGTCTTTATTTTGTAAAGGAGAGATGTTTCTAAAATACTGTGTGTATGTGTGTGCTCCGTGCACAAATACACCGACCTGTGTGCACATGGGTGTAGAGACCAGAGGACAACCCCGGTGTCATTTCTCACCTGGCTCTCCCTTGTTTTCAGAGAGCATCTCTCACTGGGATCTTGGCCTTGCTGGTGGGGAGGCCAGGGACCTTCTCCTCCTCAGTGCTGGCATTTCAACCCTGCGCCTATACCCAGCTCCTTTCGTTTTGTTTCATTTCGTTTGGTCTGATTTTAGACACATACTCGGCTTTTTACTTGGGTGCCAGGGACAGAATTTAGCTCCTCATGCATAGCCAGCAAGCAATTTACCAACCAACCTCTCTCCAACCCTGAGATTCAGCTTTTAAAACAAAAGTTTAAGTTAATGAAAACAGAAAATGTTGTGCTTCAAGAATAGAATGGTGGGCCAGGTGTGGTAGCACAGTCCTTTAGTCACAGCAGTGGGGGGAAGTGCAGGTGAATCTGTAAGTCTGTGACCTGCCAGAGCTAGTCTCAAAAAAAAGAAAAAAGTAAAGGACCTGAACACTGAATGAGCCTATGTGGCCCTACAGAGAAACATGCCCAAACAGTTTTGCAAAAATGTCTTCATGATAAAAGTCAAATGAAAAGTTTTGTTTTGAAAACTGTTTTGTATCAACTTAAGGCAAGTAGAAAAATTTAAATAAACACCATTTACTGAATGACTATCATTTTTTTTTTAACTTCTAAGGTATAAAAATGGTAGAGTGCTCCAGGCAGTGGCACTCATCTTTAATCCTGCACTGGGGGGGAGGGGGGGCAGAGACAAATAGACCTCTTGAGTTTGAGGCCAGCCTGGTCTGTCTATAGAGTGAGTTCCAGGGATAGCCAGGACTACAGGACTACAGAGAAACCCACCCCCCAGCAAAAGAGTGGTTACATAGAAAAATATCCACATATAGGGGATGAAGTATAAGACTATCAAACAGTTCAGAGAATGTGATATATGCATTCACTCTGAAAACATGGAAGACATTTAACTAAAGCCAATGAAGTAGAATATCATAAATTTACTGGTTAGTTTTGAATTTTTCTGCATGTTTGGAAATACTCATAGTTGAACACTAGAAAAAACATTTATTGTTTGTTTTCAAAGGGTTCTGAGCCTAACCCAAGCTGGCAGGCCTATCAACCTGTCTCAGCCTCCTCCTCACTACTGGGGTTACAAACACAAGTGTGAACTACTACACCTCATTGATGGAAAACTTCAAAAGTCAGTATCAGAAAACACAGGCCAGGCAGTGGTGGCGCACGCCTTTAATCCCAGCACTTGGGAGGCAGAGGCAGGCAGATTTCTGAGTTCGAGGCCAGCCTGGTCTACAGAGTAAATTCCAGGACAGCCAGAGCTATACAGAGAAACCTTGTCTCGAAAAAAGAAAAAAAAAAAGAAAAAGAAAAAGAAAAAGAGAAGAGAGAAGAAGAGAGAAGGAGAGAGAAGGAGAAGGAGAGAAAAGGAGAGAGAAGGAGAGAGAAGGAGAGAGAAGGAGAGAGAAGGAGAGAGAAGGAGAGAAAAGGAGAGAAAAGGAGAGAAAAGAAGAGAAAAGGAGAGAAAAGAAGAGAAAAGAAACACACATAACTACAAAGAGAAGGTCCATAGGCTGGAAATGTCTTCTCCATTTCACTCAAGGTAAGACAAAGTTAAAATGAGGAACAGGAGGAGGAGGAAGAGAACGCAGGCCGCTGAGCTGGTTCCACATCAGAACCAACAGAAAGCACAGGCTGCCCTGGCTGAGGAGTTCCTGGGATGAACCCAGGCGTGTCAGAGTAGAAGGTGAAAACTGACTCCATAACACCTCTGACCACCCTGAGGCCCGCTGTGGGGTAGACATACATGTGCGCCCTCCACCACACACAAATAACAAAGCACAACTCTCTCTAACTCAACACTCAAGTCACTCTTTTTTTTTTATTTTCCTAAAAATCAGACTATAGCTGCAGGTCTTGGGCCCACAGATGGTCCAAGGCTTGCCTAACATGCACAAAGTATCATCCCCAGAAACTACATAAACAGAGCACAAGATACATGCTGAAGTAGAGGCAGTAGTACCAGGAATTCAACAAGATAATGAGTCTGAGGCCAGCCCAGAATACTTGAGGCCCTAAGATAGATGGGTAGGTAGGCAGGTAGGTAGGCAGGCAGGCAGGGCAGGGCAGGGCAGAGCAGGGCAGAGCAGAGCAGAGCAGAGCAGAGCAGAGCAGGGCAGGGCAGAGCAGAGCAGAGCAGAGCAGAGCAGGGCAGGGCAGGCAGGCAGGCAGGCAGGGCAGGGCAGGGCAAAGCAGGGCAGGGCAGGGCAAGGCAGGGCAGGGCAGGGCAGGGCAGGGCAGGGCAAGGCAGGGCAGGGCAAGGCAGGGCAGGCAAGGCAGGGCAGGGCAGGTAGGCAGGGCAGGCAGGGCAGGCAGGGCAGGCAGGGCAGGGCAGGGCAAGGCAGGGCAGGCAGGCAAGGCAGGGCAGGGCAAGGCAGGGCAGGGCAGGCAGGAAGGGCAGGGCAAGCAGGGCAGGGCAGGGCAGAGCAGGCAGGGCAGGGCAAGGCAGGGCAGGGCAGGCAGGGCAGGCAGGGCAAGGCAGGGCAGGGCAGGGCAGGGCAGGGCAGGGCATGATGGTACGTGTCTTTACTCCAGCACTAAGACAGAAGCAGGTGGACAGGTCTGAGTTCAATTCGCTGTGTAGCCCAGGCTAACAAAAGTGCTTCTTTCTGCCTAGAAAGCTCCCTTCCTTCCCAGGCAGCTCACAGCCGCCCATCAACCTCTTAGGCTCTTCACTATCCCACCTTCCCTCCTAGGCAGGCTGCCACCCTGAAGAAGCATCCTGAACTCTCCTACAGCAACCAACCATATTTAGGGCCCATGAACTAAGCTCCACCCTCCAACACCCAGAGCTAGACTGACATGGAGCAAAGGCCCCAAAATCTTGCTAAATTAATGACAAAGTCCTATTTTAAATAAATCATATCAAATTAAATGCACACACATGCAAAGTGTGTAAAAATACAATCTTGAAATACTGCTCACAATATACTAATTGAAACTACGTAATAATAGACAGCTGACTCTGGGTCTCAGTTTACAAATCTCTGTGCTATGTCATTACTGTCTATAGTACAAGCCAGCGGCCCACTATGAGCGCGCTGAGGGGCACGCAGAGGGCAGGCCCCGCCCCAGCGCCATCCCCACTCTTCCACTAGAATCACAGCTCGGGAACAGCAAGCAGGTTCACACGCGGTGGGCCGCCTATCATCTGCAGACAAACAAGAACACTGGCGACATGTATTCTCATACACACACAGGAAGAACTCTGAACTATAATTAAAATTCTAATTATCAGGCCAGCACTCAGGAAGCAGGAACAGGCAGATCTCCCTGAGTTCTAGTCTAGGCTGGGTTATTATACTGTCAGGCCATATCTCAGCTCAACAATAATAAACACCAAAGTTCCTGTTACTGCAAAATTAATAACTCTCAAAAATACCTAATAGAAAAAAACGTAACTAATTTGTTTCCTAGAGGACAGGCACATGTGCCTGTGTAACCCAAATGTGGAGGTCAGAGGGCAGGCAGCCTGCAGGCCACTCTACTCTCCTTTCTCCACGTGGTTCCCAGGGATTAAACTCAGGTCATCAGGCTTAGCAGCAACGCTTTTACCTGCTAAGCCATCTTTGCCAGCTCAAGAGAAGGTTATTTTCTATTGCTAGTTCTTGGACAAAATGCCACAACCATGCAGCATAACTACACGGAGACTCTACCACTCTGGCAACCTCTTACCAGTCTATAACTGCTTCAAAAATGTAAAGAAAAATGATCCACAGCACAACCCCAGGAAGCTACACCCTGAAATGTCTTAACCTTTGACCTTACTATTTCTCAATGACTCAGAAAAAGCTCCAAACACTTCTCAACCCAAAGAGCACGGAAGGAAGAGTTGGACTGTGGCGCTCCCTCTACTCTGTGCTCTGGAGAAGCGCAGCTGTGAGAGGCAAGGGAAGCACAGCAAGTATCTGCACAGGCTCACCTCTTCCCTCCGTCCCTTCCTCCCTTCCCAATCCTCCACACCTGCCCCTCGCCCGCCTGCCCGCCTGCCCCCCTGCCCCCCTGCCCCCCTGTCCCCCTGCCCCTCTGCCTGCTGCCAGAAGCCTGGTTCTTCTCTAGGCAAACAAACTGCAGGCTCCCCTCGGACCGCCTTATCGGTCTGGGAGAGGCTGATATCTGCGTAGCTTAACCTCATTTTGTTGTTTTTCTAGGCAGGGTTTCTCTGTGGCTGCTCTGGAACTTGCTCTGTAGACCAGGCTGTCCTCAAACTCAAGAGAGTCACCTTCCTCTATCTCCAGAATGCTGGGATTTTTTTTCTCAATTTTACAGTTAAAAACAAAATGTGGACAAAATATCATAAATAATTCCTTGCATTCTGTTCTTCTCCAGTGAGGGTGCATGGAGACACTCATGCACACACATACGCACCAGAATATTCTCCTTTAAAACCCTTCCTAGGAACTCAAAGGGCAGGAGGAAGAAAAGCGAGGAACAGTGAAGACCCAGCGACTTTAGTACTTACGCTTGCTGTCATCAACTAATCTTGTTTTCCAGTGCTAAGGATGGGCCCAGGCTTGAGCGCCATGGGCAACCGTCCCCTGCAACAAGGATAGCTAAGAGTCTGTCTGTCTGTCCTTAATGGTGCTCTTCAGTCTGCGCTCTAATGACGGTGCTCATCAAGCACTATGAGAAAGCAGCACTATAGGAAATCAAGAAACCTACCTGAAAAAAACCAGAATGACTTACTACAATCCAACTATTCTTGAGGGGAGTGGTCTGTCCTGTTTGGGGGACACAGTATGCTTAGAAAAGTCGGGGGTGCAGAGCAATGGTCACACCTGTAATCCAGCAAGGCTGAGGCAAGGGTGAGGGTGGAGGGCCAAGGATAGCCTGGACCACACAGCAAAACCCTACTTATATGTAAGTAAAGATGGCAGCCAAAACAGCTCCCTACGTAAGGAAGGCAGAGACTTCCTAGCAACTGAAGCAGAGGCCACACAGACACGCAGGCCCCACCCTGCCAGAGCACAACTGCCTTGGACGCACAGTGTGGCCAGACACCCACTGACTCCCATCTGTAGAAGGAAATGCTCTTAGAAGTCACAGGAAGGGGAGCAAGTGCCAAGAGAACCGCCACACACCGCCTCTGCCCTGGTTCTGTGCCCCCTTCGGGGTCCTCATCCTAACAGAGATCTGAAGCAGCAATCTGAGTTCATTCTCTGCTGCTGAATATAGAAGACAAGGCAGTTGCTATCCCTCCCTCCCAATGACTCTCTAACCCTAGGCACTCATCAGAACACCTGCCAAAAAGAACAAAATCATTTTATAGGGAGAAAAAAAAAATCAGTGTTTCTTAAAAGATAAAAATGAACTTTGAACAGCACTAGAAGTGTAAGCATATGCAAAGAAAGTCTACAGTGGGATGGACGCCCTGCTTGTTCACAAACCCGGATTCCAAAGGAGGGATGCTTAAACCAGACTCATCCACAAGGAGGACCTCACATCTAGACCCAGAAGATGCCACAGAGCAGTAACTGGACAAGTTAAGTGACTCCTGCTAGGAGGAGGGAGACAGACAGAGCAGGGTCTCACTGGACAGACCTCTCTAGGCCAACCTCTTTTGGTCAAGGAAACAAAGCCAACAACTTAGGAGACTAATCACCTACAAGATCTAACACTCCTTCCCCAAATCCTTTCATACAAACCCTGTCTTCATCCTTTAAATATTAAAGTAACCCTACTATATTGTCTCTTGTTTGTTAACTTCTCCATCAAATAAACTTCATAGTCTCAACTTTTTTCTCAAGATTTACAGAACCCATTAACTTCCAATTCTCAGATCCCAGCAAGCAAGCTTCATATGCGCACCCTCCCTTCCTTCCTCCTACCCCCCCCTCACACACACACACACACACACACACTCCTCACATATCAGTTTCCACCATGCCTCTTAAAGAAGCATCACCTCGGGAGGTCCCGGTGGCTGTGAGGGTTTGGGGTATTGGTTTTGTTTGCTAAGGGTTTTCTGGAGGGTGTACAGGAAGGTTTGCCAATGGTCTTACTCCATAGCCCAGGTTAGCCTAGAAATCATAGCAAACTTGCTGCCTCAGCCTCCCAATGATGTGTGGCGGCATGGGCCACCAAGCCTATCACAACTGGTGTGTTAGCTCGGACAAAGATGTGGGACTGCTCATACATGTAATTCTGAAAGTGCAGTTCACACTGGAGCAGAGGCAGGCTATCAAAATGGGTGCGTTCTCAATACTTTTGGTCCTATACTACAAAAAATATGGCCCAAACTAACAGGGAAGAAAATACTTACTGATTCATTACGTTTTGTAAGCAACAATCTAGAATACAATTATTATAGTTAATGAATTTTTTTTCTAATTTCTTTATACAAATGTATCGTTTAATTTTTTACATATCTTTTGCCAACATGTGTCTACATAGCCTGTTCATGCCTAATGCCTGAGAAGAGGGTGTGGGATCCTCTAGACATGGAGGTAAAGATGCCTGTGCGCCACATGGGTACTGGCTGGGGTCGTGTCTTCTGGAAAAGCAGCCAGTATCATAACAGCTGAGCACTTCTCCAGCCCCAATATAATTTTAATGAGAAAATTTGCATCAAAAATGTATTTTTGAGTGGCTTCTGTATGAAAACTACCATAACAGACTAAAGTCAAGGAAAAAAATCAAGTATATAAAATTATGTCCTTTATAAATGATATAAAAACAAACATTCATATACAAAAAAAAAAAAAAGACAGTGTACATTAGGCCTGGGTTTAATTCCCAGAACAGCAAAACAGAGACATACAGAAGTACAAGGAGGGAAGGACGGAATCAAAACATTAACTGTGACAGCACAGATTCTTTTTATTCTATTTTCCAGATTTTTTAAAATAATTTTCTATATATAGCAAGGGAATTCTTAAAAAACTATGGAAGAGCCATAAAACATCCCAACTTTGTATCAACGGGAGGAGAACAAGTGGGACTTAAACCTGGGCCTCGCCCACAAGGACCTACTATTGTGTGCTAATATAAAAAAGCAGGCTTCAGGCTTCAACACAATACATGAGAAAAACAATGTGTAAAAACATTCAAGATGCAGGGTGGTGGTGGAGGCAGGCGCATGCCTGTAATTACCGGCACTTGGGAGGCAGAGGCAGGCGGATTTCTGAGTTCTGAGGCCAGCCTGGTCTACAGACTGAGTTCCAGGACAGCCAGGGCTACACAGAGAAACCCTGTTCTCAAAACAAAAAACAAAAAAACAAAAAAGTTTTTCATGAACTATAGCTACCATCTGAACTAGAAATAGTATTTATGCTATGCAAGTAAGTTAAGCTGCACTTCCAAGCACTAAATGCAACTACTTTATTATCATAGCAAGAATGCAAACACTAAGAGAACTGTCTGAGGACTGACCATGCTTGGAAGATGTTTTATTACTACTACAGCGACAAGGTTATAATACGAAATGCCTTATTAAAGAAATAATTTCTACTGGTCAGTGCTGGTGCATACCTTTAATCCCAGCAGCGGCAAATAGATCTCTGTGAGTGAGGTCAGCCCGGTCTACAGAGTGAGTTCTAGGACAGCCAGGGCTACTCAGAGAAACCCTGGGGAAATGAGTGGGTTCTCCGTTGCTCTTGTGCCTTTCACCCACATGGTCCATCCAAAGGACCAGAATCCATGTATGTGGTGCATAGACATACAAGCAGGCAAATAATAAAACTTTAAATTTAACAAAAAATGTCAGCTTATTTCTAACAGATTAGATCCGACTGACTTTTAAGGAGAGAGTTATTGCCAGGCAGTGGTGGTGCACACCTTTAATCCTAGCACTTGGGAGACAGGCAGGTGGATTTCTGAGTTCAAAGCCAGCCTGGTCTACAGAATGAGTTCCAGGACAGCCAGGGCTACACAGAGAAACCCTGTCTCAGAAAGAGACAGAGAAACAGAGAGAGTGAGTTATCAATCATAAAGACAACAGAAAGATCTGAACAGACTGTAGTACTAGGGTAGGTGTTTAAGGGTTCAGGGTTAAGAAACAGAATGAAAGCTTATCCATTATACCAGCTGATGGAGGCTGTTTGCCTCAGCTAGTAAAGAGGCTTGCAGGAGAGCCCAACAAACCTGTGACTGCCCTGTGAGTTACGGGGAAGGAGAGCCCACTCCTCTGAGTGTGCGCTAGCACATGTACAGCAACTGTGCACACTCACAGTGCAAAATGCAAACTGAGGGCCCTCCCCCTTCTCTCTGTGTGAGAAAGACAGACAGGCAGACACACTCAAATAACTATAGGATTACTTAATTAAAAAAAAAAAAAAGGACAAAAAGAACCCAGCAGGTCCAGGACTGAAATGGGATGGCTCAGAGTTATAACTACTAAGACTAGTAATGAGTACATGGTATTCATTTTATTATTTTTCTCTACTTCTGCACATGTTGAAATTTTCCAAAAGGCGTTTAAATACTAATATTCAGGGGAAAACTTTTAAAACCTGCTAACAAAAGACACAATCAACAATTCATAATCAGAACAAGCCAAGGGAAAATTTATTTCCATAAGATCAGAAAAACAAGACATCAAGCATGCACGCAGTTAACTGCCATTTTAACAGACAATACAATGAACTGAGGAAAATACAAAGTACAACCTGCTGCAACATGAGAGTGAGAGTGAGAGAGAGAGAGAGAGAGAGAGAGAGAGAGAGAGAGAGAGAGAGAGAGAGAGAGACAGTCTGAGGATAGCTAAAAATGAGGTCCAACCCAAAACTACACTTTTTAAAGATGTATTATTTTTAAGCAGCATGTTAAGTCTGCGTGGGGATGTGTTTATTCTTGGGTGCAGTTGGCCTCAGAGGCCAGGAAGGAGTTGGATCCTCTGAAGCTGGAATAAGCCCCCTGCATAAGTGCTACCAACTCCGGTCCTCTACAAGGGCAGCACATGTTCTTCTTAGCTACGGAGCCAGTTCTTTGTCCCCTGTTTTTGGTAATTTGATTACAGTTTTCAAGGGTGAGCTTCACAAATGCCTGTCACATGTCATATTGAAATGTCAAAAAGCTGAGACATGCCTGAAAGACAGAGAGGCGGAGGGAGACAGCTCAGCTGGAAGAGTGCTTGCCTAGCTAGATAAGAAAATCCTGGGTTTGCACAAGGAAAACTAGGTGTAGTGGTGTACGCCTATAAATCTCTTGGGGGGAGGCTAGAGGAAATAAATGCATGGTCATTCTTAGCTACAAAGTGAGTTTGAGACTGGAATACTCCAGAGACGGAAGCAAAAGTATAAAATATTAAAGGCCAGCCTGAAAGTCCTACATACTGATACTCTGTCTCAAAACAGGGTACATAGAGGCCCCACATGTGGTTAATCCAAGGACTCAGAAGGCAGAGGCAGGGGGATCTCTGTGGGTTTCAAACCAGCCAAGGCTGTAATAGTGAGACTTTGTCTCAAAAGTGTCCCTGCCTAGGTCTAGGAGTCAGTAACAAACTTCTCTAGTTGTAAGACAATTTGTCCATTTGTCTTTTGGACTTCTAGTTTTGCTATTCTACAGTTTTCAATCTCTCCTTTAAGCAACCGACTTTAATCAATTTATTACTAGTATTTCTAGATAAGAATCTCAGTCATCAGTGGGATCTCCTTGGAATTATGTAGCATTCTAATGGAACTCACAGCCTAACACTTGGGAATTATTATTATTTGGGGCGTAGACTACAGACATTTCAGGCACTTTTTTTTTTTTGGTTTTTCGAGACAGGGTTTCTCTGTGTAGCCCTGGCTGTTCTGGAACTCACTCTGTAGACCAGGCTGGCCTTGAACTCAGAAATCCGCCTGCCTCTGCCTCCCAAGTGCTGGCACTAAAGGCGTGCGCCACCACAGCCTGGCCCCATTTCAGGCACTTTTAACCTCTGCCCATCGCCCACCTTTGTTCACTCCTCCCCTGATGGCTCCTACAGGAAGCAGACTTAAAGCCCCACAGTCCTAAAAACGCTTACACTTATCGTGTTACATGTAGCCAATCCCTAATTCTTGGCCCGAAAGCGCCAATGGCGCGTTTTGTTTTGTTTTGTTTTGTTACCTGCATTGTCTAAATGGAATGAGAATAGTTACCTGTGGTCATCAGAGAACCTGAATATGTCTACTCACCAACTTCAATGTTAACTAGCTTGCAATGGTCATGTTTTAAGCCTAACTTAAGAACCTGGTTTTCATGAAAGTCACTTCTGTTCATCTGTACTGCAGATAAGCCCAACCCAGGTTTCTGCACCTCACACATGTGACATTTTGAATTTGAGTGATGCCGGCCTGTGGGGCACAGTCCTGTTCTTCACAGGAGTCTGGTCTGGAGCCACCACAGGCCAGGAGCCACGTCGCAGTGAGAGGTGGAGCACACGCTCAGAATACCTGCTCAGAATACCTGCAGGCGTAGGGCTTCACCGCTAAGCTCTAACAGGTAGAAAAGAAAAATGTCTGTACATACTGCCAGGCTTGAAAGGTAAAACCGCTGTCAGCTGAAACGACAGGCTCAGGACTAAGAGTCTAGAGTTTTGTTTGTTCAAGACAGGGTCTCACTAAGTCAAGTAGCCTGGAATCCAAAATTAGAGTAGGCTGGCCTTAAAACCTGCTGCGACCAGGGCCCCCCTCACTCCCAAAATTGCTGGCAGGAGGCTTGGTGCCCATATTGTTTTTCATCAAATACTAGTAATATTTTCAGGGCCTGGAGCTGGAGCTCAGGGGGACAGCACTTACCTCGCATTCCCAGGCTCCCAGGGTCAAAGATCCCACTCTGGAGAGGAAAATCGTGGGAGGGGGCACTCTAGGGCAAGTTGGGTTCTTGCATTTTTTGCATGAATACCATGCAGCCATATAAAAGCAATCAAAAGTAGCCACTGCTTCGGAATACTGTCCAGACTCCCATTCTAATGTTGGTGTTGTTCTCACTATCTCCACTGTTCTTCCCTGACCTTGAGGCGGGTACTCGGCCTACCAGCTTCAGATGCCTGCCTATTCCATCGTGCAGCTTTCCAGCACCAGGACAGAGAAGCTTTCAGAGAGCAGCCCTGGTGGTAGGACCATCCAGCCTGATCACACCAGATCACACAACACATTATACTGCAAAAGGCAACACGCTCAGAAATCCTGCGCAGGAGAGCTGGTTTGTAGTATAACCAAGGAACATTATACCCTAAGGAGTATTTTGAGAACAAGCTATATAATATCCACACCCCTTTTTAAAGGTCTAGCAGTAGAGACAGGTTAAGAAAGTCAGTTCTCTGACCAAGAAAAAAAAAAGTTGTCCAGAATACCAATGTCTGCTGACTGAAGGCTCTTCCAATAATCTTGTTCTTTAAAGGTGAAATCAACTCACCACAAAGAAGGTACAGGCCAAATATAATTATGAAAGGCATAAAATCTTGTTGGGGTGCTGGTGACGAGGTTCAGTGAGTATATGATCTCCCAATGACCTCAGTTGGACTCCAGAACCCACAGCAGAAGTGAAGAATAGACTCCTGTGAACCTCCACACACATCCTGAGACACTCACACTTGGACACACATATCATAAACAAACACACAATAGTTTTTAAATAATCATTTAAAAATATTTTTCGTTGGACCACATAAGATGGTTCACTGTGTAAAGACCTTGCCTGACAAGTTTGATTCCCAAGACCCAAATTGTAAAAGCAGGCTGTCCTCTGACCTCCACCACCGTACTGTGTGGCACACTCACATACACATGGTCCTGACCTCCACCACCATGCTGTGTGGCACACTCACATACACACGGTCCTGACCTCCACCACGTGCTGTGTGGCACATATTTTTAAATGGTTTTTAAAATGTTAAATACAACTTGTTATATATTACACAAAATAAGTACACTGGAAAATACATTTCTAGCAATGAGTAAAAGCATCACACCTCAGGGACATTGTGCTAAGGCTGAGGTGCCAAGAACAATGCAAAGAGTCCAACCCAAGTGGACTCTTCTCAAACAGCTGAAGTTTAAAAACAAAAACCACTAAAACGTAGTAACACGCACAGGAGATGTAGGACACTTGGTAGAGTATCTGTCTAGAAGCATGAAGCCCTGGGTTCTATTCCCCAGGTAAACTGGGTGTGGTGTCAGGCCTGTAATCACAGCACTGGGGAAGTAGAGGCGGCAGGGTAAGAAGTGCAAGGTCATCATCAGACAGATATGTAGTGAGCTCTAGGCCAGCCAGGATTCTGTCTAATAAACAATAAATAGAAGATTGGTAACACAAAGACAAGGATCGTGGCATGCACTCTCAATTGAATACACTAAAGTTCTTGGTACATTAAGTTAGGACTACCACAAAAAGCATGCCCTACTTCTCTGGTGCAAATTTCTAAGTTACAAGGCAAATGACTCAAACATGACCAACACACTTCTCTAAATGGCAGTAGAGCTTTCCTCACTACTAATCTGACTCTAAGATTTACACTCCCCCCCCCCAAAAAGCCTCTGTTGAAGTTGTAAACATCTTTAATGAAAGCAAGACAGAGTAAGGATCCTATGACAAAATGTTTAAATAGCTTAAAGGTTGTTAACGAACTATAAGACAACTCCAAGTAGTTAATCTTTTCAAAAGGCATTTTGAGTTTTACAAACATGTATTTAAACAACAGGCTACAATAAAGATTAGACAAATCCTCGCCCCATGTCAGAAACTAGACTGCCGGCCCAGGATCTAAAAGCTGCCAACCCAGACCGAGGTAAAGATAACACTGACACATTAGAGGCCAAGTTAGGCCTCTTCCTCTCTCCGGGAAGCACATGACAAACTGGGCGTCACAAAACTTAAGTCACCCGGTCACTTAGCAAAAATTACACCTTGATTCTAAACTAGAGAAACGATGGCCTTCCACACGCAAAATATAGGCCAGCAGCAACGTATGCGGAGAGAAGGAAGCTTAAAACGTTCCACTTTCCGACCTGTAAACATTTGGCCCATCATTAGATGTGAGTCCTTGATCTCAAGACATGCTTTAATGGAGGCCTCCATCAACCTCCGAGTTTGTTTTGCAACAGTAAAGGGACTTTTTTCCTGCTTTATCTTAGGTCCCAGTGAGCATGTGGCCCTGCAACTCAATATCCTAAACTGGTAAGGCACAGTAGCAGAGCGAAGGGGAAGAATCCAAATCAAAACAGCCTTATGAGATTTTTCAAATATTTTAAATCAAAATTCCTCCTCTGCCTGTAGCAAACCCAACCCAGAAATTCACAGCGCGTTAAGAAAAGCAGCATTGCGAACTGCAAACAGAAGAATTTTCCTTTGACACTCCACGCAAGGGTTTTCAGCTGTCAAATTACAACTCCAGAAAACACTATCATTAGAATAAAAAAGGAAACAAAAAAGCTCTCACCACAGGAGCCCGGGAGCAGTTTGGCAGTACCATTTCGAAGGAAGGAGAGCAAAGGGAATCCAATCCACTTCCCCAACCCCCGCCGGACTCCATTCCCCTCCCGGGGCAGTCAACCTCACTGCAGGGGCTCAAATCTAATAATAATAACAATAATCATGGCGCTCCTTCCCCCTCCCAACCCGCGGTCTGCCGGGAATCTCTCCCCGCCCCCCCGCCTCCCCGGGGAAACCCAGCCCCCGGGACCGACTCGCGGGAGCCCCCGAACCCGCTGCTTCTCTTCCCTCTCTTTTCCACCTCCACCATCCCCCATCCGCATTGTCTGTCTCAATTCAACTTTGACTAATATGGATTCCTTGGGCCTGGGCCGGGAGCCCCCGGCTCCGTCGAGTTCAACGAGGCTCCTCGCGGGAGGGGGAGGGGGCAGCGCGCCGGGCCGTCTACACCGCAGCGCGTCCACACGGAGCCGGCCCCCGCCCCGCGGCCCGGGGCTCCCAAGTTTGGCCCGCACCGGGCCTACAGGGGGCGGTAGGGCCCCCGGCACGGCCGTGGGGGAGGGGAAAGAGGAGGGAGGTGCCCCTCCCCCGCCCCATTACCTGTCATTGAGCTGGTCCTCGGTGCCCGGCAGCGGGTGGACCACGAAATGGATGGACGTCATGGTACCGCCTGCGCGCCCCGCTCCCGGGAACGAGCCGCTCCCGCTGTCGCCCGGCCCCCCGGTCCCCTTCCCGTCCCCGGATCCCACGGCCGCCGCCACCGCCTCCTCCTCCGGGTCCCCAAACGGAGGGCCGCGAGCGCGCAGGGACCGCCGCCTCCCCGCCGAGCGTGTGTCCGCGGCCCGGCGGTCCGGCGCGGCGGGCGGGAGGGCGGATCAACGCGCCGCCCGCTCGGCCGGCCACGGCGCGCACGGACGACGGCGGCCCGGAGCGCGGCGAGCGGCGGGCTGCGGGTGGAGGGGTGCGGGGCGGACGCGGCGGACGCGGGGAGCGGGGAGGGACAGCAGCCCGCAGCGCGCGTCACTGGCGACGAACCGCCGCCGCCAGCGCCGCCGCCGCCATCTTCACTTCTGCCCCAGTTTCTCCGTCTCGCAGGCTGGGCGCCGATCGGCGGGGGAGGGGCGGAGGGCGGGGCCGCGGGGGCGGGGCTCTGCGCGCGGGGCGGGGCTCCGGGAAACGGGCGGCCGGGCCCCAGCGATTGGGCCGCTTAACGTTGTCCGGCCACGGCGCTGTAAGGCGCTCGCCTATTGGCGCGCTGGGCCGCGAGCCCGGCCCCCCGGGGCGGGGCGGCGTGTTCCAGAGAGCACGTGCTCGGGAAGCCGGGCGAAAGGGCACGCGCACTGGGCTTCTTTTCCCCCCGGATCCCTAATGGTTGTGCGTCTGTGAATGGCTTCTTGTTGTTTCTCGTCCTCCAGCCGCAGTTATATTTAAGAGAAAGGTACCCTGAGGAACCAGAGATGCTCGGCTTCCTACGGCAGTTACGTAAGAGCCTTATCAAAACCTGATAGTAGGATCCTGGAAGTGACTTTGCAGCAGCTTTTATCACACTAGACGCTTTCATCAGCACTACCATCGTGCAACTAACTACACAAAGTGTGGAACTTTCCTCTTATTTTCTGTTATTCGTGTGGTTTTTATATGGGGGTTGTGTGTGTTTGTGTGTGTATATACTTTAATGAAAGATGATATGCACCTGTTGTAGGAAGAGACTTCTTGTGATCTGGGGTATCAGAACCACAACTTCTGGAATTCTTCCTCCTCCGCGTACCCCAACCCCTGAACCAGTACAGTTTCCCTCTTAACGTTTTCTGTGATCCTTTCAAAATATTTAATGCCTCTGAAAACCTGAAGCCTCTTCTCCAACCTGTAACAGTGGTCCGTTAAATCGGGTATACAACATTAATGATTGCACAGCAGAGCAGTTTTCCTCTCATCGTGTCTTTTAGTTTAAGAAGTTTTTTTGAAAATTCTATGAAAAATTAGAAATCAAGATTTACTGGGTACACCATGAGGCAGATGAGGAACACTTTTGAGTTGCCCATCAGCTCCGGGTATCACCTAGGTAAACTATAAAGTGGTCAAGACTGGGCAATGACGCCACACCTTTTGCCCCAGCACTCAAGACAGAGGCATACATCTAAATCGTGGACCAGCCTGATCTAAGAGTTCCAGGCCAGGTAGAACTACCCTGTGTCTGTCAATCAGTAGTGGGCTAGGCCACTCAAGGTGCCTATGCGGCCCATGACTGCCAGCCATCATGTAATTGCCACTTTAATTTTTTTTTCCTCAAGTCCATGTGATGGACACTGCTGGTTCTAAATAAAGTAGAATTTTGGTACTGTTTCTGCTTCTTAACCAAGTGGCCTTAATTCTTTACCCCTATTATAGCGTTTTGTTATACACAGGGTCTAAATACGGTATGTCAAGCAAAAAGATGTGTCAGGCACACAGCAGTTCACAGACATCATGAAAGATTTGAATGTGTCATGTGCGCTGCGTTATACCTCTGATGACTCAAATTACAGTACATGTCACTCTGTAAAGGATGTCCTTGTAAGCCAGGTAGTGGTGAGCCACACCTTTAATCCCAGTGGTCTGGAGGCAGAGGTAGGCAAACCTCTGCTGGTCCAAGCCAGCCTGGTCTACACAGTGAGATCAGGAAAGCTAGGAATACACAGAGAGAAAGTCTAGGAGGGGTGGGAAAAAAGTCCCTGTTGCATGTATAAAGATTCCAGAGCCCAAACACCTTAGTGCTGAAGCTCAGACAAAAACCAGTTGTTCTAACTCTTGAGTCCGTTGTTCTTCACACAATATCATACCTCCCATCCAGTAGTTAATAATTTAGAAGGAGCCGGGCAGTGGTGGTGCACGCCTTTAATCCCAGCACATGGGAGGCAGAGGCAGGCAGATTTATGAGTTCAAGGCCAGCCTGGTCTACAGAGTGAGTTCCAGGACAGCCAGGACTACACAGAGAAACCCTGACTCTGAAAAACCAAAATAATAATAATTTAGAAGGAACCGTATGTAAAAGCCAGTCCAAAAAGATAGGCATGATAAATGCAACAATAGTGCTGTTAAAAAAGGGGATGGCTCCAGCCAAGAGAACTAAGAAAAGTCATAGGCAGAGAACATCAAGGATGCTCTGCGCATGCAGGCTTCAGATGCTCCTGACCAGGGCTCACAGCGCTTCACTGTGTTTCTTTCTTCCAAACCTCCCTTCTCTACCTTTCTATTATGCATCCAGCCTCATCCACTCCTAGTTTTCTGTACCTGAAGTTCAGTCTCCTCCCTCAAAGCATGGAGTAGTAATCATACAGTACAGGAAGAAATAAGATGGGTGATGGCAGTGTGGTAGCTTGAATAGGAATGCCCCACCCATTGGCGCAGATATTACCAGGGAGTGGAACTCTTTGAAAGGATTAGAGACCTCATTAAAGGAAGTCTGCCATTGGTGTTGGGCTTTGTGGTTTCAAAAGCCCTTGCCAGGCCACTTCTTTCTCCTCCTCTTTCTCTTCTTTCTTCTCTTTCTCTTGTTTCTCTGCTTCCTCCTCTTCCTCTTCCTCTTCCTCTTCCTCTTCCTCTTCCTCTTCCTCTTCCTCCTCCTCCTCCTTTGCCTGTCCTCACCTCTCCTCTCCTTTCTTCCCACCCTCATGTACCTGCAAATCAGAATATTGGACTCTTAGCTACTTATACAGCATCATGTCTGTATTTGTGCTTCCATGTTCTCTGCCATGATAATGAACTAGACCTCTGAAACTGTAAGCAATCCTCCAACTAAATGCTGTCTTTTATAAGAGTGGCCTTGGTCATGGTGTCTCTTCACAGCAGTAGAACAGAGACAAAGACAGAAGAAGGTTCCAGGAGTTGGGTATTGCCTGACCATGCTGCTTGTTGGTAGAATGTGAACTTTGGGACTTTGGACTAGAAAAGTGGTTGGATGCTTTAAACAGGGCATAATGGGCCACCCTAGTAGGAACATGAAAGGGAGTGCTGAGGACGAGTTGAACTGTGGGGGCCCAGATCAAGAAGTTTTAGAGAGGAATAACATTAGCGTGTGGCCTACAGATCATAATTGTGATATTTTGGTGAAGAATGTGGTTATGCTATGCTCTTGTCCTAAAAATCTGTATGAAGCTAAATTGAAGAGTTTTGGACTAAAGGAATTGGCAGAGAGATTTCAAGAGTGCCTAATATTGGCTGTACTGTTATCACTCTTATGAATGTGTGTAATGATAAAGAAAAGGCTGGACAAGGAAAAATAACAAAATGTGCTGGAAAAGGAGCACCAGGAAGTACAATGGAGCCTTAGTCCAGGGCTTAAGGGGATAATAGGGTTCAAAGGAAAGCTAAATGGAGTGAAGGAGTAATGACCTCAGCAATCCCCACCCACGGAAGTTTCCAACTTGTAAAAAGGAATTAAAAGAAACCCTTAAGCAGTTAAGGAAACCATCAACGACAGACAGAGAAGCTAATGCAAATGTAACTGGGGCCAAGTCCCAGCCCCATCAAGCAGCAGACCTTGCCAGCTTTGGCCATGTGGTTCTGATTTAGAGTCAAGAATACAAGAAAAGGGTTGTGGAATCTCCCTCTGTAGCTAAGGAAAGCCACCGAGACTAGGTGAGCATCTAGGGTATCCCTGCATAGAGTCCCAGAGAGGCCATTTCAAAGAGTTTCACTCCCTAGTGACTAAGCGGTCAAACCTACGAGCCTATGGGAGCCATTTTCACTGAAACCATAACACTGCCATTGCATGAAAGTGTGAAGGTGAAGACTGGATTGTGTTGAAGACCCCAAGATATGGGAGAGGCCAGCATCTTGAGATACCCGTTAAGGAAAGTTGCAGACTGCGTGTGGAGTCAGCCCAAGGTGGGGAAAACCGTGTTGCAATCAACAAAGCCTAAAGAAGCTAGAGACCTACAGAGCACTTTGGATGTGGAGCTGTAGACTTTGGAGTTTGACGGCCTGTTTTTCAGTCTTGCTCTGGTCCGGTATTTCCTTACTATGCTCCCTTTCTTTGCTTTTTGAATACTGTATTCTGCGACATTGTATGTTGGAAGTATGTAATCTGCTTTTAGAATTGATCTTACAGAGGATTACAGTTAAGAGTTTGCCGTGGGTATTAAAAGAGACTTTGAACTTTTAAACAGTGTTGAAACTGTGACAGACTATGGGGACTGATGAAGTTGGACTCAATGCATATTTGCATTATGAGATAGCTAAAAGCCTCTGGGGGCCAGAGAGTGGAACATGTTGTCTTGAACGAAAAAATTCCCCATAGGTTCATAGAGTTGAATGCTTAGTCACAGAAACAGAACAGTGACCAAGACAGGCAGTAAGCAGTGTTCAAATACAGGCCCTTTGAAAAGTATAGTGTACTACCAGCCTGGAGAAGCTACTGAGGCATGAGGGCCTGTAATTCCAGCTACTCAGGAGGGTGAGTCTGCACACTCTTAAACCAGCAGTCCAGGGCCAGCCTGATCTCACACACGTGCAGATACACTTCTAGTTTAAGGAAGTCGGATGTGCAGGTCAGCAGCAAAGCACTGGCCTGTGACTCACATGTGGAAGAGGAGGAGCTGGGAAGTTTCTTGCTAATAATCTAAACTAATCTCTGTGGAGACTTCTTTCAAGTTAGAAAGGGTTAAGCAAAATACTTCTCTAAGTATAGTTAAAAACATGTAAGTAACAACATGTGGTGAGCTACTAACCCAGATCCAGGTAAGGCCCAGGGAACTGAGTTCTGTTTCTACCCATCCCACGGAGACAAGCTCAGAAGCACATATTGAAAGTCCTTCTGATGGGCACTCAGGTAAGAGCCGAGGGTGCGTGTCCAGGACGCTCCCGTGCTATGGGACATGCTTCCACATTCCTCGTGCTTTATATTGTGTCCCAAAGGACTAGATCCCAGAAATGGGCAATACCTTCAGTTTGGTTTTCCTAAAAGCTGACACTAAGGAAAGGATGTGGGTATAAATAGTTAATTTAGAAAGTGATCGCCATTTGTTCTGGTAGAGCACCAATAAGAGCCCATGAAGGGAAAACACGTCAGTCAATAAAATAGATAACTTCTGGGGGCTGAAGAGATGGCTCAAAGGTTAAAAGCTCTGTCTGTTCTTCCAGAGGTCCTGAGTTTGATTTCCAACAATCACATGGTGCATGGTGGCTGACCACTGACTATAATATGATCCGATGCCCTCTTCCAGTGTGCCTGTGTACGTGCAGACAGAGCACTCATATAAGTAAAATAAAAAAACAAAAACAAAAAACCTCTGTCCTGGGTAGAGACCTTATTCTAGTTGGAGGAGTCAATGACCTAGCCAAAAGACATAGGCAGAATAATTATTCCTATTAAATGAGATGTGTATTTGTCCTTCCCAGAATTTCTGCCCCCAACTCAGCAAGGCACAGTCCTGCCTGATGCTTTGGGCTTCCTTACTCTTTCTTTAAACTCCCCTCCCTGTCATGTAGCTGATGGTCTATTATGTGTCCAGTTTCCGTGGTAGTAACTCAAATAGCATGGTTCGTTTATTCTGCATTGTCCTCCAGGCAGCTGCCAAGATTGACACCTTCCTTGCCTGCCTGTGAGTTTATTTTTTTTCCCTCCAAAACAGTCCCGGAATTTACTGTGTAGACCAGGCTGTCCTGGACTCAATCTGTAGACAAGGCCGTCCTCAAGCTCACAAGAGACCCCCCTGCCTCTGCTTCCTGGGTGCTTGTTTGAATCCTTCTTAAAGCCTTGGACCAAGAATCCTAGGAGATGACCCTGATTTCCCTGGTATCAGAGCCAGTTGGAATACAGAAATAAGATCAAAAAGGGAGAAAACTCAAGAGGAGGTAGGCAGCCGCCTGTTTAGCTTCTTGGAGAACTGGAATGTAATCCTACTTGGAACCCTCTAGGAAACTATGGGCCACTCCCACAGTTAACCTCCTGAGGAGGGGTAGAGGTGGAGCACTTAGCCATCCAGTCCAAGTCTGAGATCTCTGCTCAGAGACTGTAAAGTCTGCTGGCATACAGTGCCTTTTATAACTGTGGGTGAATTTCACTTCTACAGCCAAAGAATAGCTCAAGAACTTCAAGAATAAATACATAATTTGGCAATTTACAATGAAAAATAAGAAAAATAATAAACAGCCAGGCGGTGGTGGTGCACGCCTTTAATCCCAGCACTTGGGAAGCAGAGGCAGGAGGATTTCTGAGTTCGAGGCCAGCCTGATCTACAGAGTGAGTTCTAGGACAGCCAAGGGCTACACAGAGAAACCCTGTCTCAGGGGAGGGGGGAGGGGAGAGGGAAGAAAGAAAAATAATAAACATACTAAAGGCACTTTTGAGTGGAGCGAGGAGACACAAGCCTATAATCATAGCACTGGGGAAGCGGAGGCAGAGAGATTAGGATCCAGGCTGGTTCAACCTCACAGCCTGATCTAGGCCAGTCTGGGCTATACAGACTATTCTTCTAGAGGATGTGTGCTCAGTTACCAACATGCATGTCGGCAGCTTCACGACGTCCTATAACTCTTCCAGGAAACTCCAGATTCCCCTCTGGTCCCTGCATATGTGCAATAGACACACACACACACACATGGGTAAAAATAAAATAATCTTTCTTAATGTATTCATTCTTCAGGTAAAAGGAAAATGCTTCCCAGCATAAGCTCAAAGATACCAAGAAATACAGAATGACTGGGTGTGGTTGCACATGTCTTCAGTTCAAGTCTAGCCTGGTCTACATAGCCAGTTCTGACCAGTCATAGTAACCATGAAACCTTGTATAAATAAAAGCAAGGAACGTGGCAGAGTGGTCTACACCCATAGTCTTAGCCCGTGCAGATGCTAAGATCCCTCAAGCTCAAGAAGTTCAGCCACAGCCATAAAAATCTCACCTCTATGATAATATATATAATAAATATAATATATAATAAATCTTTTAAAAATAGTTTCTTTAAAAAATATTCTTCAGAAAGAAGATGCAGAGATAAAGCATGATGTGTCAGTAACTGCTTTTATAAAAGTCCAAAGCCTCAAAAATATGAAAAATGTATACAAACATAATATTCTACACAGTGGTTCTCTATACAGTTCTCTCTCCCAGGAGTGCTCAGGCGCCACAGCCTCACAGACTGGGCACACACTCAGCCACTGAGTTACCTTCCCAACGCACTGAACATAGGCCAGAGGGCAATGCCAATATCATCTTCAGGAATGTTGTACACCTCTTTTGAGACAGGGTCACCAAACTGGAGATGGCCAGTGAGTCCTAGGGACCCTCCCACCTCAGCCTCTTGGATAACTAAAACTCTAGCCACTACATCTGCTTTGCTCCACTCTGAAGATTTCCTAATGACACTTGAGTGGCAGTTTCCCATCTAACTGTAGGTTTAAATACTCTTGCCTCTGTAACTGTGTGTATAACGCCCAACAAGAGGCTTGAGTGTGTGGGTGTGCTCAGTCCTGGCTCTCTGCACACTACCACGCACACCTTTCCATTGAAAGGTCTGTAGCTGAATGAGGCAGATTGTTACCCCTGAGCCATTTCCCCAGATCCCCAACATCAATATTTTGAAAGTGAAAAAATAAAGCTCATATTAAGATAAAATCTGTTTGAGAACATTGAGTTGCCTCAAACCAAGCCTCCAACATTAGAAGACCTACACAGTACAGGACTAAAGAGGGTTAATACACTAAATTTTAAGATTGGCAGAGGATATGAATACGCACTTCTTGAAAGAACACTTACAAATAACCAACATGCTCATAAAAAGATGGCAAACATTATTGATAACTGCAAATTAACTCCCCAATAAGATTCCATTTTTATCTACCAGGATGACTAAAATCAAAAGTGTGGGGCCCAGAGGCTGAGTCGCAGAGGTAGGGCAGCTGCTAGGCATCTGGGAGGCCTTGGGTATGAGATCTCACACCAAGGAAAGAAAAAAGGGGGAAGTGGGAGAGGGATGGAGAGGGAGGAAGAGGAGGAGGGAGGGAGGGAGAGAGATTGGTTTTTACAACTGAAAGATTAGACAGCTTCTCAGAACTACAAATACAGTCAACATAAGATCACTCATGGTTGCACAAGCAAGAGTATTTAGACCTGCAGTCCCACAGGAAACCATCACTCACGTGTTCCTAGGAACTATTCAGCTCAGAGAAGAGCAGATGTAGTGGCCCATGCCTCTAGTCTCAGCTACCTGAGGCAGGAGGACTGCTTCACTCTCAGACTTCAAGGTCAGCTTGAGCAAAGTAGTATTCTCAATAAGTAACTAAGAAAAAGTGGAGAAATGAAGGCGCCCATGCTGCCACGGTACCAAGCATCGGGCGTAGGCCTGGGGGAGTGACAGAAGACACAGACTCGGGTCATTCAGTAAGGAGAATGCCAAAGCCTTACTGAGGGACCAGCAATATATACTACAGTCCAAGTGAAAAACAACAGGAAAAAACAATCATAGCCATAGGTCAGGCACCTGGGAGGTCCCCACCACACCGGGTGGGAAAGCAGAAATCAAGCTAAGCCACGGGATATTCCGCTCTCAGGAAACCTGTGCAAACAGCTCAACTGAGGGCCAGGAGATGCCCAATAGAGAAAGCCCACGTGTCTGTCAACTGAGACTAAATAAGTAGATGTGACATGCCCCAACAAAGGAACATTGCATGCTATTAAAACAAAATAAGCGTTGATATGTATTCTACAACATGAGCAAGCCTTGAAAACGTAAGTGAGAGAAGCAGACAGGAAAGGCAGAATATTGAATGGTTCCATTATTCTGCAATGTCCAGGAAAAAAAACAAATTTCTCCTAGTACAAAGTGTATTATTGGCTGGGAGGTGAAGTCTGGCTGTTAATAAATATGTAGTTTTTCAGAGATAGTGACAACTGTGTTAGCCAGCTTCCTGTCACTAAAATAACTGAGAGGGTCAACTTGAAAGGAAGAAAAGTTTATTTTGGCTCCTACCTTCAGAAGTGTGGATCCAGGACTGGGCAGTGGTGATGTCCAGTACTTGGGAGGCAGAGACAGAGGCAGGTGAATCTCTGAGTTCAAGACTAGTTAGTTTATTCTTGGTTTACAGAGTGAGTTCTAAGACAGCCAGGGCCACACAGAGAAACCCTGTCTCAAAAAAAAAATAAAATAAAAAATACAAAAAAAATTAAAAAAACCACACCAGAGTGGGGAGGAGGAGGAAGAACAAGAGGAGGAGGAAGAAGAAAATCTGGGTCCATATCGAGTGTCCCCTGCTCTGATGGGATCATGCCTGTTGCTGCAGAATGGACTGAGCGTAGGGGCAACCCGTGTGCTCAACTCACAGTCGGCAGGAAGCAGAAGGAAAAGTACGAAGAGGTTTCCAGTCTTGGCCTCCCTCCCAGAACCTTGTCTGCCTTCCTTCTGCTGGGTCTCACCTTCAGATGAGACCTACTCAGAAAGGCACGGCCAGAGGTACATACAGTCTCACTTTCAAAAGGTCATGACAACTCCTGATACACCACAGCTTGAAGACCTACCTTCAACTTGCACACCTTTAGAGGACCCTTCTCTAAACCAGGGCAAAAACATTCCAAAATTAGGTCAAGTGTGGTGGCACATGCCTTTAATCCCAGCACTCAGAAGACAAGAGACAGGCTGGCTTCTGTAAGTTCAAGGCCAGACTAATACATATAGCAAGTTTTAGGCCATAATGAGACCTTGGAATTAATTAGTGATTGACAATTGAATTTTTTCTTTTTCTTTTTGTCTACATCCCAACTGCAGTTCCCCCTCCTTCCTCTCCTCCCAGTCTTTCCCTCCACCCCTCCCTCCAAGACCCCCATCCACTACTACTCCCTTTCTCTTCAGAAAAGAGCAGAAATTTGCCTTACCTGCAAATTTCATGGTGTCATTTCTTTTAACAGCTGAGTAATACTCCATAGTGTAAATGTACCACATTTTTTAATCCATTCTTTGCTTGAGGGACATCTAGGTTGTGTCCAGTTCCTGACTGTTACAAATAAAGCTGCTATGATCATAGTTGAGCAGGTAACCTTTGGCCCAGGGATGGTATAGCTGGGTCTTGAGGTAGAGCAATTCCCAATGTTCTGAGAAACTACCCTATTGATTTCCAAAGTGTCTGTTTGCACTCTCATCGGCATTGGAGGAGTGTTCCCTTGCTCTATGTCTTAGTCAGGGTTTCTATACCTGCACAAAAATCATGACCAAAAAGCAAGTTGGGGAGGAAAAGGTTTATTCAGCTTACACTTCCACACCGCTGTTCATCACCAGAGAAAGTCAGGACTGGAACTCAAGCAGATCAGGAAGCAGGAGCTGATGCAGAGGCCATGGAGGGATGTTTCTTACTGGCTTGCTTCCCCTGCCTTGCTCAGCCTGCTCTCGTATAGAACCCAAGACTATCAGCCCAAGGATGGCACCACCCACAAGGGGCCCTCCCCCTAATTGAGAAAATGCCCCACAGCTGGATCCCATGGAGGCACTGCCCCAACTGAAGCTCTTTCTCTGTGATATCTCCAGCCTGTGTCAAGTTGACACACAAAACCAGCCAGAACACTCTATATCCTTGCCGGCATGAGTTATCACTAGTGGTTTTGATCTTAGTCATTTGGACAGGTATAAGATGGCATCTTGGTGCATTTCCCTGATTGCTTAAGATGTTGAACATTTCTTTAAGTGGTTCTTTGAGATTCCTCTATTGAGGATTCTGTTTAGATCTGTAACCCTTTTTTAATTGGATTATTTGGTTTTTCAATGCTTAGTTTCTTGAATTCTTTATATATTTTAGATATTGCCTTTCTGTCAGATGTGGGGTTGGTGAAGATCTTTTCCCATTCTGTAGGGTGTCATTTTGTCCTATTGACATCTTTTCATATGGTCTCATTTATTGTGGATCTTAGTGCCTGTGATATTGATGTTCTGTTCAGGAAGTTGTCTCCTGCGCCAGTGTGTTCAAAGCTATCCCCTCCCAACCCCCTTTCTCTTTTATCAGGTTCTGTTTGTTTGTCTGTTTGTTTGTTTGTTATTGTTTTTCAAGACAAGGTTTCTCTCTGTGGCTGTGGCTGTCCTGGAACTCAAGATCTATAGACCAGGCTGACCTCGAACTCTGAGATCCGCCTGCCTCTGCCTTCCAAGTTCTGGGATTAAAGGCGTGTGCCACCATAACTTAGCTGTGTTTTATGTTTAGGTCTTTGATCCTTTTGGACTTGAGTTTTGTACAGGCTGATAGATATGGATCTAAATTCTTCTACATGCTAACATCCAGTTAGACCGGCAGCATTTATTGAAGATGCTTTCTTTTTTCCTATTGTATACTTTTGGCTTTTTTGAAAAGTCAGATGTTATAAGTATGTGGATTTACATCTAGATCTTTGATTCAATTCCATTGATCCATACTTCTGATCTTGCCAAGGCCATGTGGTTTTTATTACTACAGCTCTGTAATAGAGCTTGAAATCTGGAAAGGTGGTACCTCTGGAAGCTCTTTCATTGTACAGGATTGTTTTAGTTATCCTGGCCTTTTCCCATATTCATATGAGTATTGTTCTTTCAAGTTCTGTTAAGAATTGTGTTGGAGAATGCACTGAATCTTTAGATTGCTTTTTGGTAAAATGGCCACTTTTACTATGTTAATCCTACTGTTCATGAGCACTGGAGATCATTCCTTCCTCTGATATCTTCTCCAATTTCTTTCTTCAAAGACTTTTAAGATTTATGTCTTCATGACACACCAGAAGAGGGCATTGGATCCCATTACAGATGGTTTTGAGCCACCATGTGGTTGCTGGGAATTGAACTCAGGACTTCTGGAAGAGCAGTCAGTGCCCTTAACCACTGAATCTTCTCTCCAGCCCCAACTTGAAGTTCCTATCATGTAGATTTTCACTTACTTTATGAGAGTTACACCAAGATATTTTCTATTATTTGTGACTATTTTAAAGGATGTCGATTTCCTGATTTCTTTCTCAACCCATTGATCATTCATTTGTATATAGGAGGACTACTGACTTTTGTTTTGTTTTGTTTTGTTTTTCAAGACAGGGTTTCTCAGTATAGCCCTGACTGTCCTGGAACTCACTCTGTAGGCCAGGCTGGCCTTGAACTCAGAAATCACCTGCCTCTGCCTCCCAAGTGCTGGAATGCCACCACTGCCCGACTCTCTCTCTCTCTCTCTCTCTCTCTCTCTCTCTCTCTCTCTCTCTCTCTCTAGTTAATCTTGTATCCAGTCACTTCACTGAAGGTGTTTGTCAGCTGTAGGAGTTCCCTGGTGGAATTTTTTGGGTCACTCATGTGTACTATCATCTCATCTGCAAATAGCCATACTTTGCCTCCTTCCTTTCCGATTTGCATCCCCTTGATCTCCTTTAGCTGTCTTACTGCTCTAGCTAGAACGTCAAGCAGTATATTGAATAGATAGGGAGAGGTGGGCAGCCTTGCCTTGTTTCTAATGTTAGTGGTGTTGCTTTAAGTGTCTCTCCATTTAACTTGATGCTGCCTTTGTTATGTTTAGGCATGTCCCTTATATCCCTGATCTCCAACGCTTCTATCATGAGGAGGTGTTAGATCTTGTCAAATGTTTTTCTACCATCTAATGAGATGATCATGTGCTTTTTATTTTATATCGTGGTGTTTATATAGTGGATTACATTGATAGATTTCCATATATTGAACCATCCCTGCATCTCTGGAATGAAGCCTACTTGATCATGGTGGATGACCTGGCAATTGAATATATAGTTCTATAAGTCATTCAACCCTATACTTTAAAGAGGCTAATTTTATTGTATACAAATTACGGCTCAATTAATTTGTTGTTTTAAAAGAAGGAAAAATGGTTGTTTGACTTTATTACTCTCACTGTACCTTAGGTTCATATTGAGATGGACAATTTTTAGTTAATTAATGGGCTTAGTTAACTAGCTTTGTTGTTATTGTTGTTTTTTTCAAGACAGTTTCTCTCTATAGTTATGGCTGTCTTGGAACTCACCAGGCTGGCATTGAACTCAGAGATCTGCCTTCCTCTGCCTCCAGTGCACCAGGATTGAAGGCGTGCACTACCGGGCAGTTGGTTGACTTTTCTAATGATCTTCTTGTTGGGTTTTGTTTTGCTTCCTTCTGTTTTATTTACCTTTTCTCTTTGTTTTGGATTTGAGCGTAAGTCTTCAGTCAGAGTTTCTGCCCCATCCCCCAGGGCTGTAAACCCCATGGTAAGGCAGAAACCATGAAGCAGAAGGGAAGAAATTACAGATACCTCAACAAAATGTGCTTACAAATCAGCTGACTAAAGTCACACAGTAAGAGGTAGCCATTCAGGAATGGCCAGGACCCATCAGACCCTGGTGGTCATTTAACCCCATGCCCTCGTCCATAGAACAATCTGAGGCATGGCTGGGTCACCACCTCTCCAACATGGCTTACCTCTTTGGGTTAGGGCCCCCAAAGCTCTTGAGGGCTCTCAAGGTCATACACAGTTTCTCTTGGCTAGCTTAATAGGCCTTGGCAGCTGAAGGTGCCCTCAGACATGGTAATGGCTTACAAGATGAGGTGACAACTACTCATTACTGTGCAATGTGCTTGGCACTATACTGGCACCGGGACCCGGCAGTGAGCACTGTTCACATGGTTCCTGCCCATGAACATTGTTCACATGGTTTCATGGAGTCTTGAGACTCCCAAGACCAGGCTTGGCAGCTGCCACCGAAACCTAAAAATAATACCAGGTATTCCTGGGCCCCTCCCTGCTATAGTGAGTCTTCTGATATGGGTGGAATCTGTGTTTTTAACACTCTCAATAGGAGGTTGTGGTAAGCAGTTAGGGTTAGATCTTACAAACCTGGTAAGTCATTTCAAAACTTAGCTATTTGTGTGTGTGTGTGTGTGTGTGTGTGTGTACCCAGAGGTAAGAAAAGGGCATCAGATCCCCAAGTGCCAGTATGACTTGTAAGCACATTTTGTTGAGGTATCTGTAATCTCTTCCCTTCTGCTTCATGGTTTCTGCCTTACCATGGGGTTTACAGCCCTGGGGGATGGGGCAGAAACTCTGACTGAAGACTTATGCTCAAATCCAAAACAAAGAGAAAAAGTAAATAAAACAGAAGGAAGTAAATATGATAATGAATGAATTAATCAGTGACAGCTATCTCAAGTTTTTATTTTCTGTTTAGGTCTGTGCAAGACTGTATAGTAAATTGAGCTGGAAAGATAGCTTATCAGTTAAAAGCTCACACTACCAAATAGAAGGCCTGAGTTTGTTTCCCAGCACAGGCAGTTCACCAACACATGTAACTCCAGCTACAGGGGCTCTGATGCCGCCTACTGGCCTCTGATAGCACTTGCACTGATGTGCATATACTCAGACACACAATTAAAAACAAAATCAGATAGCTGTTTTAAATTGTGCTAGGTAACTAGTATAGGGCTTGGGGTATTGGTTGGTTAGGTGTGGATTAAGCTAACTGTCAAAGTAACACCTTTGCCCCAGGATACCTTTTAGCTCCATTTCACAAAAATAACACTGTCACCACTGCCAGAGGGCACTGTGTGCTTTGTAAGGTGCCCTGTGGCTATGTGGGAATGGGGGAGGAGGGGGCAGTGCAGCTCTGGACATGGCTTTGGGCTGTTCCAGTGTTCATGCTACAGAAATCTCCCAATCCATCAGCCCAAAGAGGTCCTCCTCTGCCCCCCCCCAAGTCCTTCTTCCTGTGGGAACTGCTCCCAGACACTCGTCCAGTTTCCCCGCGCTTGTCCTGTGAGGCCTCAGCTCTGTCAGGCTCCCTCTCATTGACCTTTCTCCCTGAAGGGGAAATAATCTCTCTGACTTACCTCATAGCTCTGTTTTCCAGACACAGCCGTGGCCATGAGGGCTGATGTTAGGCCCAGCCTTGCCATCCCTATATGACTTGGAAGCTAGTTATTCCAATTCATGGATTCCCCAGGTGTATACGTGAACTTCACCCCAACTCCCTTCCTTCTTTCTCTCTCTGCTTCTGCTGTTATAGGGAGCGGTGGTACCACACCGCTGCATCTCCCTCAGTGTCTGGGAGGAATGCTAATACGTCCATTTGCCCGGTACTTTGCAAGCTACACAATGACATTCTATATACAAACGTATTTTAGTCTCCTAAGAGTCCTGCAGAGTAGGCTGATCATTCCTTCTTTCCAGCCGAGCGATGATAAATGACTTGTCTGTGACCACACAGTCAGAAAACACAATTGGGCCTTGAAGCTAGCTTCTGATTCTCACTCCAGGGTTGTTACTATGAAACCCACTGGGGAATGCAGATTTCCTGGGCTTACTAACCATTAGAAGTCATGGGAAGAGCTGTTTGCCAGAGTGGCTTCCAGATACTTACAATACAGATGTAATTCTGCCAGCCTCTGTGACTAGAGTGTTCTAGCCTGGCACCTTTGTGTGGGTCACAGCTTTAATAACTGTGTATGCCCAAGGCCCCACGCTGATGCCTTTTCTGAAAGGTGTATATCTTTAACTTGTTATAACTTCTAAGGTAGAATTATGTACCCTGTGAACGGACTGCCGATTGATCACTGTCTACCAATTACCTGATAATAAAAGATCAACTTCTGAATCGGACCTCACAACATCAGCGCTTTCCCAGCCAGCTGTGTGGACACGTGCCTGTGCTCTCGGGAGGGAGAGACAGGAGAGCAGGAACTCAAGGCCATTCTTAGCAGTTTGAGGTCAACCTAAATTACTTGAGAACCTGTCTCAAAAGAAGAAAGGAAGGACGGAAGGAAGGAAGGAAGGAAGGAAGGAAGGAAGGAAGGAAGGAAGGAAGGAAGGAAGGAAGGAAGGAGACCAACCAACAAACAAACCATTTGTAATGTTCCTGGAGCCATGTCTGTAAGGTAAATAACAATATTACCTCCATTTTACAGACAATATCAGAGAGTGAATACTTCTCAAGGGCACACAGCAAACTGGCTGCCAGGCAAATCTTCTGATTGTAAATCTCAGGTTTATTCTAGAAAGACTAAATATGTATATCCAGATAAACATGTAGACTAGCTCTCTGTATAATTAACATGTAACATTACATCTTCATGTACCAGTTTAATTTTCAACAGCACCTATGGGTGATACTGTTATTACTATCTTAACATTTAAAATTCTCAGCCATATTCTCAAGATTGAAACATTCTATCTTGCAGGGAAGACTTGAAGACAAAAAAGTAGGGGCTGGAGAGATGGCTCAGCAGTTAAGAGCACCAACTGCTCTTCCAGAGGTCCTGAACTCAATTTCCAGCAACGATGTGGTGGCTCGCAACCATCTGTAATGGGATCTGATGCCCTCTTCTGGTGTGTGTGAAGACAGCAATCGTGTACTCATATACATAAAATAAAATAATAAATCTTTAAAGAAAAAAAAAAAAAGGTTCGGGAAGTCCCTGAAACTGACCAAATCAGTAGATTCCTCCCTCCAAGAGTTAACAGTAGACCTGGAGATAGTGCCCCTCTTCAGACAAGACAAGCTGCAAAGAAGACTCTGAGACTAGACCAACTGCCTAAAAGAAGCAAAAACCAGCTGAGCTACCTGGAAGACATTTTACCAACTAAATCACTTGGAAAGGACACTCTGCAACCCGTTGAGCTTCCTGCAGCTGTGCAGTGCTCTCCAGGTTCCCAGCTTTTGGAAGATGTCACCCAGGCTGGGGTGGGCTTTGGTGACACAGCTGTCTTTGAGTCATTTCTGCTCCTATAAGTAATTCCTCATCCATACTCCTGTAAATAACCTCTATAAAACTCATTAGTTCACCAGGTTGGACTTCAGTGGTAACCATACTGTGATTTGTTGTGAAAGTGTTGTCACAGAACACTTGGGTGATATTAATTTATTCAGCAGATGGTTTGACTCATGTGTAAGAACCTGCATTCATTACTGTAGCCAGAGCCACTCAGGATTTTCCTGGTTCCTGGAACTACCAGAATGGACGCATTACATTTATAACTAGATGAGAAATGACAAGAGTAGATACACTGACCTTTATGATCAGGAGTGGGTGACAAGGGTTACAGATGGGAAATGACCTAAAAGCCAAAAATAGTCGGTTCACAATTAGCACCAGCATGCTTTAATTCGTGGCTGTTCCTACAGACTAGAAAATAGATCTTCTGTACTCTGTCTGTAAGGAACGATGGCCTAGCCGTGTCTGTGAGCCCTGAGCACACACAGATGATACCTGTCGTTGTGAGTGATGTCACCCTACAGTCGTGACGAGGAGAGTGCCACAGGCCAGGGCTCTCACGTCAACAAAAGAGGAAAGGTTGGCTCTCTTGCCCTCCTTTGACTGAATTCAAGGTCTCAAGTGTAAGGAAATCAGCATTTCATAATTTTGTTTTTTTGTTTGTTTGTTTAGATAATGTCTCTATTGTGGAGCTCTGACTGTTCTGGAACTGTATGTAAACCAGGTTAGCTTCATATTCACAGAGACCCACCTGCCTCTACCTCCTGAGTGCTGGGATTAAAGGTGTGTTGTCATCATTTCTAGTGGAATTTCATAATTTCAATGAGGAAAAGGCTATACACATCAGTCCTTCATTTCTTCCATCTCTTTATACTATCTTTTCTTCAGCAATTACATGTAAACCCAAAAGATTCCATGCAGGAAGTAGAGTAGGCATTGGAGGACTGCTGACGTTTGTATGATGTTTGTCTTATTTTTTCTCCTTTGCTATGATAAACACCTTAACAAAAGTAACTTGAGGGAGTATTTGGCCTACAGTTCCAGCTTAAAGTTCATCATTTGAGAAAGTCATGGTGGCAGGCACATCCACATTCAGGAACAGAAACATGCCAGAAATAGTACCCACCTTTAATCCCAGCACTGGGAGGCAGAGGCAGGCAGAATCTGGGTTCAAGGCCAGCCTGATCTACATGGTGAGTTGCAGGATAGCCAGAGTTACATAGTGAGACCCTTTCTAGAAAAAAACAATTTGCCGGGCCATGGTAGCGCACGCCTGTAATCCCAGCACTCTGGGAGGCAGAGGCAGGCAGATTTCTGAGTTCAAGGCCAGCCTGGTCTACAGAGTGAGTTCCAGCCAGGGCTACACAGAGAAACCCTGTCTCGAAAAAAAAAACAAATCCAAAAAAACACCAAAAAAACAAAAAAACAATTAAAAAATAGAAACAGAAAAATGCTTGCAAGTCTATCCTCTGCCCACTTTCTTCTCTCTTAATCTGAGAGTCCATTTCTAAGGAATGCTGCTACTCAGAGTGGGCAGATTGTTCAACTTCAATTAATGTAATCGAGACAGCCTCCCACAGACACGCCCACAAGCCAATCTGATCCTGATAATCCTTCGTTTAGACTTCCCTCTCAGGTGATTCTACATTGTGTCAGTCAACAAAACCAACCATCAAAAGATTCCATTCCTAGACTGGCAAGACTGCTTCAACTCTAGATTCCCCTGACTTTTGTCTGGTCAGCAGCACTGGGATGATGCTGAACAGACTGCCAGGACACAGGATACCTTGTTCAATGAGGAACATATCTAGGGGGTATATAGGAGTGGAGAGACAAGCTATCAACCCAGTGGCTTTTCAGCCATCATTAAGACCCAACAAGGGCATTAAAAATCTCAGCAGAAGCGGTATAAGTGCAAGACTGTGAGAGATGAGGAGAGAGTCGAGGAGGCTGCCATTTTGTGCTTGCCTTGTACCCTACTAACCTTGCCTTGCACCCTACTAACCTTGCCTTGCACCCTACTAACCTTGCCTTGTACCCTACTAACCTTGCCTTGTACCCTACTAACCTAGCCTTGCACCCTACTAACCTTGCCTTGCACCCTACTAACCTTGCCTTGTACCCTACTAACCTAGCCTTGAACCCTACTAACCTAGCCTTGTACCCTTCTAACCTAGCCTTGTACCCTACTAACCTAGCCTTGTACCCCTCTAACCTTGCCTTGTACCCTACTAACCTAGCCTTGTACCCTTCTAACCTAGCCTTGTACCCTACTAACCTAGCCTTGTACCCCTCTAACCTTGCCTTGTACCCTACTAACCTAGCCTTGTACCCTACTAACCTTGCCTTGTACCCTACTAACCTAGCCTTGTACCCTTCTAACCTTGCCTTGTACCCTACTAATCTAGCCTTGTACCCTACTAACCTAGCCTTGTACCCTACTAACCTAGCCTTGTACCCTACTAACCTAGCCTTGTACCCTACTAACCTAGCCTTGTACCCTACTAGCCTTTAACCACTGGTGGGCTCCCCTCCCTCCTGGACAGTCTGGCTCTGCAGATTGATTCTGCTCGTTTTTCTGCTGAGCCGGTGACTCTTTTG
The DNA here is from genome assembly GCF_947179515.1 of Apodemus sylvaticus. Classification (NCBI taxonomy): domain Eukaryota; kingdom Metazoa; phylum Chordata; class Mammalia; order Rodentia; family Muridae; genus Apodemus; species Apodemus sylvaticus. Next base: position 5,978,233 of record NC_067488.1, read on the forward strand.
ACAGTTACTTGCTCTATGTGTGGTGGTGGGGAGGGTGAATATTGAAAGAATCTCGTGGTACAAGGATTGCTCAGAATCTGCAGCTATGGTCCCTCCAGGCTCCATCAATGACTCCCTTATGTCTGTTAGGGATGGTTGTGTGTCCTGTGTATTCAGATGCTGATCACTGACATTGGAATTGTCACTATTATGAAGCATTGCCTGACTCGGTATTTTTGTGAATCATCATTCTCCATCATCTTCTGAATCAGCCATTAGCTGGCAGGAGAGGAGAAGGTGGAACTTCTGCACCTGGAGAGAAGGAGAAAGCTCAGAAGAGGAGATCCACATGGAGATTCGCCATGAGGCGTTTGTCATGAGCAGACCTTGAGGGAGTCACCATGAGGATACACAAAGGAGGCCGGCCAGAGGGGGACTAAGATGGCAAGTAACGGGCACATGGCTGGGGGCCAGGCAGCCGTAGAGGGTTAAAGTATGTCTGCCTAGTTACAGTGCTTAAAGTTTTCAATAGCCGGGCAGTGGTGGCGCATGCCTGTAATCCCAGCACTCTGGGAGGCAGAGGCGGGCGGATTTCTAGTCCAAGGCCAGCCTGGACTACAGAGTGAGTTCCAAGACAGCCAGGGCTACACAGAGAAACCCTGTCTCGAAAAAAAAAAAAAAATCAAAAAAAAAAAAAAAAAAAAAAAAAAACTCCAAAAAAATTAAAGGGAAAAAAGCACCTTAAGGAAAGGTTTACTGTGGCTCAGCACTTGAGGGCGCGGTCCTTCGGTTGCCAGGGAGCACAGATGCAGGAGCCTGAGGGAGCTGCTCAAGTCACATCAGCAGTCAGGAAGCAGGGACCAGTGGGTGCTAGTGCTCTGCTCCTCCGGGACCCAGCCTTTGGAACAGTGCTGGGTGGGTCTTCATCCCACCTCTTAAGCTAATCTAGAAAAGTCCTCTCACGGACATGCCTGGAGGTTTGTGACTGGTTATTCTAGAGCCCGCCAAGATAACAGTATCATAAGCATTCCCCTTGCCTGTTCCTGGGGCTGATAAGTTTCCACCTGTGGCTAACCCTTGGGTGCATCACCAATTCTTGTTGGTCTTTCCAAAGGTTCTTCATGGAGTTAACTCTGTAGGCTTGCCTAATTTCAAGCAGGGCCCCTGTGTGATACCTTGCTAATCTCCAGCCTCGCCTGCTGACTTCCATTGCTTTCCTGAGAGTCTGCATTGTTACTTCTGTAAGTGTTGCAGCTCTGAAGGAAAAAAAAAGTGTCCCCAGTACAAGTGTGACATCTCCAAAGGGAAGGGTATCAGGCAGTCGGGAGCCAAGGACTAGAACAACAGTCCTCACCTGAGAGGTTTATGGGAAATAGACAAGAGGATGGTTGCTTCTGCTCAGGAGAAAAGCAGCAAAGAACTGAACAGGAGGCAGGCTTTATATAGGGTTTCTTGGGTTGGCGGAAGGAGGAGTGTCCCATGGTGGCCTGGATTGATTTGAGGCTCAGGGATTGGTGGGTTTTTCAAACAAAGTGAGCTTGGCCTTTTCACTCTACAAATTCAGAGCCTACTTCTTTTTCCTTGCTAGTCATTTAGCATTCATTTGAATCATCACAGTTACTCTACATGAAAGTCACATAGCCTAAGGAAACATTATGTGACCTTAACAAGAAAAACCTCAAAATAACCCAGTTAGCAAACAATCTACTTTAAAAAGTAGATTTAACAAAATCTAAATCTAACCCAAATCAAAGCAGTGTTTCTAAGGTAGCTTTGTATACTAGGCCCTGCTACTCATTTTAATCCCTTCCAAAATAGGGTTGCTTCCCTAACACCTAGGAATCCCTTAAAAATGTGGTAGGGCTGGGGGCATGGGTTTGTGATACAGCCTACAAGTAGCATGTGTGAAGCTCTAGGTTCAATTCCCAACACCAAAATATAAATGAAATAACATGTAGGTGAGCTTCAGCCCCAGCAAGAGTTACCAGGATTTTATTTAAACTTTATCCTAAATGAACCCATAAATACAGAATAAAGGATTTGGGGAGCTGCCAAGATGACTCAGCAAGTAACAATACTCAGCACAAAACTTGACAACCCAAGTTTGATCCCTAGACCTACCTTTTAGGATGAGAGAACTAGCTCCTATACATTGTCTTCTGACCTTAATGTACCCTCCACACCCACATAAATAACACAAAGTAAAATAATAAGTAAATATAACAATCCTTAAAAAGATACGGCTATCTGTTACTGGCGTAAAATATCTCATCCATAAAATCTGTGATGGGAAATGCCAACTGAGTTGGGACCCTTGCCTATATCCCAGATGGGAAATTCTTTTTCTGATTCTGTATGCACCCCCATTTCCAGAACAATAGGGTGTCACAGGACAGAACCAAAGGAAATGGATGTCAGATCACCGCTGGCTTCATTTGCTGTTCTAGAATGGGAAACATACGTGTGAAGAGACACTATGACCAAGGCAACTAATAAAGCAATTCATTGAGCGGCCATTTACAGCTTCACGGGGTCAGTCCAACCTTCCTCATGGCCGGGAGCGTGGTCGCAGGCAGACATGGCACTGGAGCAGTAACTGAGAACTTACGTTGGATGCACAAGGCAGCTAGCAAGACTGGGTCTGCCATGGGCTTTTGAAACCTCAAAGCCCACCCCACCCTCGTGACACACCTCTTTACCTCAGTAAAACCATAGCCCCTAATCCTTCCTAAACAGTCCTACCAGTGTGGGGGGCGGGGGATTCTCGTTCAAACCGCCAAAGCATCTTCCTATAAAATGTGTTCCAGTGAGCTGAGCAGGGCAGGTTGGTTTTATAGACAGAGAAACCAAAGAAGCAGGAATAGAAAACCAAGGGTGAATTGGGCATTTCAAAGTTAATTTCCTTGTCTTATCAGGGAACAGAACACTAATTTAAAAAAATACCCCATTAATGTCAATTTACATTCGGGGCAGAAGAACCTTCACTGTTATGTCAGTTGAAACTCCTCTGCATGGAAAATTTGGTGACCTTTCCCTTTCCTGATTTCTCAGAAGATCAGAAACAATTTATTTCTTTGGTTTGGTGATCTGGAACTTTAGTGTGGCACTACTTTGATTTTTAGTTTGATCTGCTAGTGCCCAGTTGTGGGGCTTGCACTAAGCCCCCTGTAATTTCTTGCTTCACAGGACTTAACATAATCTTTGTCATGTCTTGTTGGGGATATGTCTCAGTGGTAGGGAACTTTACTGTCATGTACAAACTCTTGGACTGATTCCCCAGCACTTCCTAAAAATGTCAACATCTGGAATTCCTCACGTGAGTTTGAGGCTCGCTGTATTATTCTGTGTGTTATTTTCAGTTTGTTCCGCTCAGACATTGACACAGCACATGCGTCTGGGCCAACGGTAGGCCTAGGATTCCACCTGAAGTAAACATATATACACATTTCTTAGCCCAGGGCTGACACGGTAGAAAGCTCTCGCAGAAAAGGAGATAACTGTGGAACATTCTAGATGCACATTGAGCATTGAGCTCCAATCAGAAAAAGTCAAATCAAGTTCTTGTGTCAACATGTCATAGGCAATGGCCGCGCTTCCAAGAGCGCAGGAAGGAATGAGTGATGTACGAGGAAGCTACACAGACAGCAAAAGCAACAACAGAAAGCAGAAAGTAAGGAACTGCTCTCTCCAAAGTGTGAGAAAAACTGGCTGCCCTACCGCAGTAGAGGCTCCTGCACTGTGGGCGTTCCAGGTGCACAAGAGAGCTCGGCAGCAGGGAAACCTTGAGCAGGGTTTCCTGGGAGAGGCTTCTTAGACCGGGAACTCCAGAGCAGACATAGGATGAACAAGTCGGTAATCGTTTGGATGAATCTGAACAAAACCTGACTGCACAAGAGCAAGAGCAACTCACCCAGGAAGCCAAGATGGGCTGCAGTGCAGAGCTAACATGGAACTGAAGAGCAGACGAACTACAAGTCACTCAGTGACCAGCCAGTCTTAGTACTGATTTCAAGAAGCATAAAGGTAGGGAAATGGGCCAGATCTGCATTACACTCCCCGAATCTAGCACCCCAGAGACTGGGGCAAGAGGATGGAGGATTCTAGGCCATTCTGGGCTAAATGTAGCAAGACCAAGTCTCAGAAAACAACAACAACAACAACAAAACCAAAAAACCTTATTAAACACAATAAAATACAAGAAGTCTACAACCATACCACCCTGAATGTGCCCAATCTCGTCTGACCTCAGAAGCTAAGCAAAGTTGGACCTGGTTAGTACTTGGATGGGAGACCACTTGGGAATACTGGGTGCAGTATGTAGGCTTTTAAAAAAAAGAAAACCCCCGGGTGGTGGTGGTGCACGCCTTTAATCCCAGCATTTGGGAGGCAGAGGCAGGCAGATTTTTGAGTTCAAGGCCAGCCTGGCCTACAGAGTGAGTTCCAGGACAGCCAGGGCTATACAGAGAAACCCTGTCTCCAAAAAACAAAAATCAAAAACAAAACAAAAAAACAAGGAAGGAAGGAAGGAAGGAAGGAAGGAAGGAAGGAAGAAAGAAAGAAAGAAAGAAAGAAAGAAAGAAAGAAAGAAAGAAAGAAAGAAAGAAAGAAAGAAAGAAAAGAAAGAAAGAAAACCTAGAAATTGAGCAAATGGCTCTTAAAGCAGAAGAAAGGAAAATAGATGGTGGTTTCAAAGAAGAAAAGAATTCCAAAGGACAGACCTAGAATTTCCTAGCCATACTAATCAGTGTTTCAGTCAAGTCTAGACCATGAAAAGGGAAAGCCCATCCTCAGATATGTGTGTGTGTGTGTGTGTGTCTGTGTGTGTATGGATGTATGTACAGGGTCTTCTAAGAGATTAAAGCACATAGAAAGCCTGAGACACAAGTCACTCAGGGATGAGCAACTGCGAAAGCTAAGGCTGCTAGAAGGTTTGCTTCTCCATGCTGTTTGCACACTTAATGCCAGAGTTATGTGTGCTGCAGACCACTTCCTAGTCATTACACTTCAAAACAGTATTTCTGATTTTAAAACAATGTATGTCAAACGTAGAACATCTCAACTATTCAGAAAGCATAAACAGTGGACTTCTTAAGGCAACTGTGGTAGAAGCATCTCTGCTGTGAGGGGTTTTTGGACGCTTGGTCCTAGGGATCAATCAAATCAGTTGTACTAGGGACCATCTGCCCCTCTGTTCGTACTCCTGTCATCACCTGAACCTCACATCCAATAGAGCAGCACCTGTGTGCTCACAGAGCCTGAAAAAAACATGGAACTCCATGTTCAAATACATGGTGGGAAAATGTCTGCAGCCATTTTTATATACCTAAAACCCAGAAACCAGAGAACCCAGCTCTACTGTGAGTAGAAATGTAGAATAACGAAATAGCCAATCACAGAGAAGTTGTGCCATCGCAGTAAAACCTGAGGGCTTCCACCAAGGATCAGGCGGACAAGGATGAGTGCCATGTTGAAAGAACACAAGGTAAGTCTTTGAAAGTGTGTCCTGTGACTGTCCCCTCTCCTGTCCACTTAACTGTGTTACATCATCTGTGGCCACTTCTCCCTTCTGCTGTGTTTATTTTGTGTTTGTTTGTTTGTTTGTTTGATGTGTTTATATTGGGACACATGTTGCTACTCAGAGATGTGATTGTCAGGCATCCCTGTTTCCTGACTGCATCATGGAGGTGTCTGTCTGCTGCACAGACAAATGACTTTATGCAGATCATGTAGCACGTATCACATGAATATTAATGTCTCCCACTCTGATACTGTAAAGGCCAACTGCAAGTCCCCTCTCTCTTATCTTTTTCTTTTCCTGCTAAACTATTTGATGAAAGTTTCAAAATCACACAAAATCTCAATGTTGACTGCCACTTAACAAGTTTTTAAAATCCCATCACCACATGCCTGCGTGTCTCCAGCTGCCCGCTCTAGAAGGATCTAGCCTAAGTCCGTCCACGGCTCTCACTGCCTTCCTCCTACGTATCACCTTTCTGTCTTTCTGTGCCTGAGCCTGTCAGCACTGACTCCACTCCTCCTTAATCTTTTATTTCCTGTCCTGGCTTACTGCCTAGAACAATTCCTCAAAACACAATACTTACCTAAAAACTTTCCAATTGAAGTGCACAGAAATCAGAAGGTTCAAGAGTTAAGTCCCTCCCCCCCCCCCCACTCCCGTGTGTCATCTCCTTCTCACGTAATGACCACTGCTGCGCTATCAAATATTTCTATCTAACGTAGCTTATTAATATACCCATGGCTGGTTTCCAGTTATTCTAAATTTTCTTTTAAGATGTTCCTGCCTGTGTTTTCTATCAGTGAGTACTGACCCCCCTGCCTCAGACTTGGGTGCCTGAATTAATAACTAACTTCATTTAGTCTCCAACCTCAGTAATCTTCCAGAATGTTATGTAATTGGAGAACTCGCGCCTGTGTGTTTGGGTTTGCACTGTCTGTAAAGCAGGGCTCTCCCTGGGCTTTGCCGCTGATGAGTTAGGGTTCCGTGGTTAGTTCATCGTCAGTTCTTACTACTGCTATGAGGTTAATTGTTGGACTCAATTATCTACGTGTAATAGGTCTCATGAAAGAAGACATGTCAGTGGTAACTAATTTTATTCTGCTAGATGATTTGCTTTGCTGTAGACAGAATTTAGCAGACTGTAGAACGAAATGAAAGCTTTCCCCAAAATGTTTAACACTTAAATAGTCAAACTGCATTTCCCTGGTAGTATGGCTCAGTGGGTAGGGTTCTTAGCTTGCATGAAGCCCAGCACATTATAAACTAGCACTTGTGAGAGTGGAGGCAGGAGGATTAACAGTTCAAAGTCATTTTTGAATACATGGAGATGTGGAGGCCAACCTGGCCTACATGAGGCCTTGCCACAAAACAAGCAAACAAAAGCACTACTTTTTACTATGCCAAAAATCTCGGATGTTCTAATGTAGCTGAATTATGGGAAAGAATATATGTAGGTTTTTTTCTCCTCAGGGGGATTCAGAAGCTATTTAAAGATAAATTTCCCACTGATGATCAGAGAAAAATTTGGTAAGGGTTCCTTACAAGTACATAGGAACTTTTTCATGACTTTCTACAGGGTATAAAGATATGTTGGAATTTAACTTTGAATTTAGTAAGGCTATGTACCAACAATCTAGAATATTGTATTTTCTTTATCTTTTTCACTTTGGGAATTAAAAACTTAATTACTATCATCATCATCAGTAGTGGTAATAGCAGTAGTAACAGGCTGTGTGTGCATGAGAATGTATCCTCACAGCGCGTGTGTGGGGGCTTTAGAGTAGGGGTATCACGGTGCACGTGCAGAGGCCAGAAGGCAGCCATGGGCACTCGGTTCTCTTCTCTTATCTTATGTGAGCTCTGGAAACCAAACCCAGGGCATCAGAGTTCTGCAGCAAGTGCTTTTACCCCCAGCCATCTTGTCAGCCTTGTTTCTGGTTTGGTTTGGTTTGGTTTGGTTTGGGTCTTATTGGGTAGACCTGGCTGGCCTGGTACTGACTGTGTAGTCAGACCAGGCTGGCCTCAGACTCAAGGCAGTCTTGCTGCCTCGGCTTCCACGGTGATAAACTTGTAGGCATGTGAGCCGCCATGTCTATCCTGAAAGCTCACTCTTTGGAGTCTCTGAGTGAAGTCTTCCTAACTTTCCTCCAAATTCTATTTTATTTTTCTTCATAATTTTTCATTTCTATTATTTTCAACTTCCCTTTTCCTTGCTCAATTTTCTTTCCGTTAAGAGTGTTCTGGTCCTGCCAGATCTTTTGGTTCCTTGGCATAATTTGGCAAGAAGAAAATAGCAAGCACATTATACATTAAAATACAGGGAAAACAAAAACCAACTAAACAAACAGACAGAGGCGGGTGGAAGTGGGGCAGGGGAAGTCGTGGGTGAGTGCACAGCTGCGGTGACAGGCCTGTCCCACGGAGTGCTCACAGAAGCTCAGCATAGACCTGCTTACTGCAGCATCAGGTGGGTTGACAAGCATCCCGAACTCCAGAAAGGCATTCCATTCACGCATTTGTTGAAAAAGCTTTCTGGAGGCAACCAGGACTGACGTCTTGTTTGCTTATTTAAAAGTTGCTTACATCATGGGATCTTCTTAGAAACAGTCCATGGATCTAAAATCTAGTTTAGCAGTAGAGTGCTTGCCCAGGATCCCCGCAGCCCCATGTTCTATCCTGTCTTAGTTACTTTTACACTGCTATGATAATATCATCAAAACCAAAAGCAGCTTGCAGAAGGAAGAATTTATTCTGGCTTAGAGTTTTAGAGGAATAAAAGTCCATTATGGTGGGGGAGGTGGAGCGTGGCAGGGACAGGAAGCTGAGAGGTCACATCCTCAAACACAAGCAAAAGCAGAGAGAGCAGAAAGGAACTTTAAACTCTCTAAGCCCTCTTCCAGTGACACACTTCTTCCTAAACCTCTCTAAATGGCACCACCAACAGGGACCAAGTAGTCAAATATTAGAACCTCGGAGGGACACTTCTTATTTAAACTATTAAACATCCCCAGAACCACAAAGGACTTTTTAAAAAATCATAATAATTGTATATATTTTTGTTGTAATCACAGGTTTACAGGGACATTCAGTGACAGGGTTATGGATTACAAACAATGCATTATTGTTATTTGGACTTCTGAGAGACAAATCAGGGCTGTATAGTTTTATGTCAACTTGACACAAGTTAAAATCATCAGAGAGGAGGGAGCCTCATTTAAGAAAATTCTTCTATAAGATCAGACTGTAGGCAAGCATTGTCTTAATTAGTGATTGATGGGGGAGAGCCCAGCCCATCGTGGGTGGAGCCATCCCTGGGCTGGTGCTCCTGGGTTCTCTACAAAAGCAGGCTGAGCAAGCCAAGTACAGCAAGCCAGGAAGCAGCACCCCTCCATGGCCTCTGCATCAGCTCCTCCTCTGGGTTCCTGCCTGTTCTGCTTGAGTTCCTGTCCCGACTTCCATACTTGGTGGGCAGTGATATGGAAATGTAAGCCAGATAAACCCTTTCCTCCCGGCTGCCTTTTGGCCATGGCATTTTACTGGTCTGCTTACTGGGTAATCTGAGGGGATCTGCAGGATGCTGGACCAGCCTGAGCAGCCAGAGAACTGCAGCTGACCCGGGGGTGCGCTGATGAAGCGGCTCCGATGAAGGGACGCCGATGAAGGGACGCCGATGAAGGTATGCAGATGAACGGACACCGATGAAGGGACACCGATGAAGGGAGGTGCGCTGATGAAGGTGCGCTGATGAAGATGCTGGGCCTCTTCTTGACCACCACTGCCCCGGGCATCAGGATGCTGCAGGCAACCAGAAGCCAAGGTCAGGGCCTCCAGGCAGGAAGTGGCTCCAGGAGGCTCAAAGATGAAAGCATCTGGGGAGAATACTCTTCCCTGGAGTGCACAGCTCGACCAGACATAAAGACGGCAGACACTCTCAGATAGTCTTTGGTGAAATGATTCATGCACTTTATTCCTTCTGGGGAGGATCTCATAAACCTTTTGGGGTGGGTTGGAATCTAAAGGCAGATGCTTTCTATTGGTTTGTTCTTAGATGTTAGGAATGTCTCCTCTGCTTGTACAGGGGCTTTGGGTGTTGCCCCCAAGTGACTGATTGTCACACTCCTCTCCGTGGGGTATTGTGGTCACTTGTTCTAGGACAGGAACCAAGTTGGGAGGAGATTTAGACACCTACCATTCTCAGTTATGAGACTGGCCAGGGGTCCTGAATCCACTCGACCTTACCAGGTCTTCTGTGTGATGGCACCGACACTGCCCCTGAGTGTTTAGTTGCAGCAATAAAAACCGTAAGATAACAAGGTTGAGCTATCCTTGAAAAACTAACCAGGACTTAGGGCTGTAACTCAGTAGCAGATGTCTGCCTAGCATGTGCAGGGCACTGGCTTGGATCTGCAGCAACCAAACTCCAGCCAGTGAACCTTTTAGGGAGTGTTGTATATTTGCAGAAAGCATAAACCAGGTGGAATATATGGAAACACTGCAACTTAAGGGTAAATATCGATTTGTGTAGTAATACCATTTCCCAAGAGATCACCCAGAAAAAACATAGAATATGCCTGCTATTCATAGATTAAAGTTTTTAATTTTTCTTGGGAGAATTACTTTTTATTTTATTTCATCTCTATATAAAAGTGGTTTCTTTGCTTTGAGACACGTTTTCACACAGGCTAGGCTGACCTTGAACCCTTGATCCTCCTACCTCCACATCTCAAGTACTAGGATTTAGGTGTATGACCTTGCCTATACACAAAAGTGGCTTAAATGTCCTCCAGTTGATTTATAAAATATAAATTCATAGTCATTAGCATGATAAGAACAGGATAGTTATGGGATGTCAGAATAATATTCACTTTTTCATGTGTATGATTGTTTTGCCTGAATGTATGTTTGTGCATTAGTGTATACAGGGCATTGGATCTCTTTGAACTGAGATTACAGTTGTTAGCCACTATATGGGTGCTGGCAATTGAACCTGAGTCCTCTAGAAGAATAGCCTAAAGCAGCCAATGTTCTTAACTGGTGAGCCATCTCTCCAGCCCCCAAGATCATTCTCATTAGCAAATTCAATGCTGGTTTGCAAGAAGATTGACAACATGAAGAAAATGTACAGTTGATTATTCAAGCCAGCCTCAGGAAATAGGAGCATTCACTTCTGTTTTGCTTTGTTTTCCTAAGACGGGGTCTCACTATGTTGCTTAGGCTGACCTGGAACTCCCAGGATCAAGAAAAAATCCTTTTGCTTCAGCCTCCCGAGCACCAGAGCATCTTGATTGGAGGTGCTCAGAACTAGATCCAGGACCTCGCATCCTCATGTGCCGTTCCCTGGAGGCACATCTCCAGTCTCAATCCAGGCTTAAATACTTTTTCTGTAAAACAAACAACAACAACAACAACAAACAAACAAAAGCCAAGGGAAGAGGAATACTGCGAGAGACCGCACCTCTGATACTGTTCGTTAACATGGTGGCAGATTGCCAGCTGCAGACATGTCTAAAAAAGCAAAGATTGTTTCCGCGGGTGCCTGTGCCAGGTTTCTATCAATGCTTCACCTCCCTACAAGTCACACCAAGTCTAGAAGGAGACAGAAGAACATCACAGCTTTCTCAAAACCTTCAATTCTCTGTGTTCCATTGTTCTCCTAACAATTAAAAACTTTGTGAATATAAAGACAGTTAAGATGAGCTAGATATGGTGGTGCATGCCTGTTATGCCAGTCCTTGGGAGGTGAGGGTAAGACGGCTCACCACCCCACAAACAAATGTATCTTTAAAAAAGAGTTCAAGGCAAGCCTCATATCTTGTCCCAGAGAGAAAGAGAGAGAGAGAGAGAGAGAGCGCACAAGAACTATTCTATCTATTGATCTTGTAATTCTTTTAAACCATAGTTGGTTTAATATTATGTTTAATTAGGTTTAATTTGATATTATATTGTTACTATATAATTGGCTATCATCTAGAGACTATGGAAGACTGCATAGCACTCGAGTCTCCTTTTTAAAGTTAACTGCCGGGCGGTGGTGGTGCATGCCTTTAATCCCAGTACTTGGGAGGCAGAGGCAGGTGGATTTCTGAGTTCAAGGCCAGCCTGGTCTACAGAGTGAGTTCCAGGACAGCCAGGGCTACACAGAGAAACCCTGTCTCAAAAAACCTAATAATAATAATAATAATAATAATAAACTATTTTTGGGGGGTTTTTTGGATTTGTTTTTTTTTCCGAGACAGGGTTTCTCTGTATAGCCCTGACTGACCTGAAACTCACTCTGTAGACCAGGCTGGCCTCGAACTCAGAAATCCGCCTGCCTCTGCCTCCCAGAGTGCTGGAATTACAGGCATGCACCACCATCGCCCAGCCTTTTTAAATCAATGTAATTGATGTGTGTGTATGGAAGACTGCATAGCACTCGAGTCTCCTTTTTAAAATTAACTGCCGGGCGGTGGTGGTGCATGCCTGTAATTCCAGCACTCTGGGAGGCAGAGGCAGGCGGATTTCTGAGTTCAAGGCCAGCCTGGTCTACAGAGTGAGTTCCAGGACAGCCAGGGCTACACAGAGAAACCCTGTCTCAAAAAACCTAATAATAATAATAATAATAAACTATTTTTGGGGGGTTTTTTGGATTTGTTTTTTTTTCCGAGACAGGGTTTCACTGTATAGCCCTGACTGACCTGAAACTCACTCTGTAGACCAGGCTGGCCTCGAACTCAGAAATCCGCCTGCCTCTGCCTCCCAGAGTGCTGGAATTACAGGCATGCACCACCATCGCCCAGCCTTTTTAAATCAATGTAATTGATGTGTGTGTAGGTTCCCCCCCCCCCCCCCCCCCCGCACGTATCAGAAGAGAGCGTTGGATCACCTGGAGCTGGAGTTTCAGGTGTTTTTGAGCTGCCATGTGGGTGCTGGGAGCCATACCCAGGTCCTCTGCAAGAGCAGCCAGTGCTCTTAGCCACTGAGCCATCTTTCCAGTCCATACGGTTAGCTGGTTCATCATTCACAGACTAGTCAGTGGAGAAGTGTGCTGGTCTAGATTTCCACACTTGACTTTCTGCTTGCCTTAGCTTTGCTGTGTGAAAATTAAGTCTGTAATTAGGACTATATACAGTTGTCATTGCTGCCATTTTAAGATTTGCAAACTAATTTACCACTGATGAGAACTAAAATGTATCGGATTGTTTTAAATTTTTGCTTTGGTTTCCTAAATTGAAAAAAAGTATATGGGACCAAATTTTCATGCCTCAAGTTGTTTTGCTTGTTTGTTGTTTTTTGGTTTTTCTGAGACGGGGTTTCTCTGTGTAGCCCTGGCTGTCCTTGAATCTTTCAGTAGACCAGGCTGGCCTGGAACTCACAGAGATCTGCCTGCCTCTGCCTCCCCAGTGCTAGGATTAAAGGTGTGGGCCACCACCACCCGGCTTCCTGTGGTTTCCTATATTTACTATTTATTTACTTTGTGTGTGTGTGAAGACAGCTGCAGTGTACACACACACACACACACACACATATATAAACAAATAAATCTAAAAAGAAGATATACAAGCCTTTGATCTCAGCACTTGGGAGGAAGAGGATCTCTATGAATTTGAGGCCAGCCTGATCTACAGAGTGAGTTCCAGGACAGCCTCTACTACATAGTGAGACCCTGTCCTGAAAAACCAAAAACCACACACACACACACACACACACACACAATTTTTCATTGGAAGGCCGCTTGGAGAAGACCAACTCTTCCTCACCGGGAAGAGCTTTAAAAGCCTACCCGAACAGTGACGCATTGACTGCAACAAGCCACACCTCCTAATAGTTCCTTTCCCTGTGGGTCAAACATATTCAATATGCATGTGTGCTGTATGTTGTGTGTATGTATATTATAGTGAGTGGTGTGTGTGTGAAGAGATGCCTTAGTAGGTAGGAGGCTTTCTGTGTAAGCATAGGGACCCAACATGAGCATGCCTTAACTCCAGTCATCATGGGGTGCAGACACAGGAAAATCACTGCATTCACTGGCCACCAGATTAGCTTCAAATTCAGAGAGAGACCTTGTCTCAAATGACCATGGTGGAGGGTGATGGAGCAGGACACTCAATGTCTTCCTCTGGCCTCCCCCAACACATGCACAAATACACCACAAACAGGAAAGAAAGAGAGAATATGAATGGATGGATGGAGGGAGGGAGGGAGGGAGGGAGGGAGGGAAGGATGGAGGAAGGGAGGAAAGATGGAGGATGGATGGATGGAGAGAGGGAAGAGAGGGAGGGAGGATGGATGAATGGATATAGGCTAATTTCATTAATGTATGGGAAACTGTCAAGCAAACTTGAATAGGAAGGACAGTATAGATGGGCTGAGGAAGGATGTCTTTTCAGGGGCAGGGGTGTGTGGAACAAAGACGTTTATTGTTATGTTCCTTTGTTGAAATGCCAAGGATAAAACCACCCAGGACCTTAGTATTTGTTTAGCACACCGTGCCCTGCTGAGTCAAGAGAAGTCAGGGCTCTTCCTCAGAGAAGTGATCACTGCGGAAGTCAGCTTGGGTCCAAGTTTAGTTCAAGGTCTTGGAGCCACTACCATACTTCTGCTGCAGGGGAAAAAAACCCCTATGTGCTGTTTTGGCAGAATCTTCCTGCTCAGAAGACTGACTGGGAAGGGTGGGGGCCCCAGTGCTCCGATGCCGAAGTAAATGTATGAGTGGTGGCCCTGGGCGTCACCAGGAAGCTTTCTGGGTGTCTCTCCGGTTAAGGTTATGAAGCTATAACCACCCTAAGTATGACCCCTGCAGAGGCAAGCCATTCTCCCTTAACAAAGAGAGATCTTGCCAGAGTTGACCTCACTGGCTTGGAACAGCATAGCAACTGGAATTCAACTTGAAGACCTGTAAAGATCCAAACCTCCTCAACTGAGCAAGGAAACACTGATCCCATGCGCCGACAGAGCCTTAGTGACTCGTAACGTCCTTCTCGTCAAAGCCCAAGGCAGAGTCTCCTCTACTGGTGAGAATGTTTGTCCTGCTCACTTATTTGTTTGGAGACAGACACTCGCTGTCTAGCTGATGGCAATCACAAACTCCGGCTCCTCCCATCAGCCTCCCAAATGCAGAGATTATAAGGTGCGCACCACTTTGCCTGGCTCCGTCGAAATTATTTTTAGGTACACTTAAACCTTACTTTCTACTCCATTTTGTTTCTATACAAAATGTATTTATTTTAAATGAACTTTTTTTTTATTTATGTGAGTTTTCAAGAAGTCACTAAATTTTGCTTGCTTTGAAAAAAAAAATTAGAAAAGCATTATTTTAGCCCGCCATGGCTGTGTCTGCAGTGCCAGCTATTCTGGAGATGGAGAATGTTGCTGGGGCTCAGGAGTTAACAGCTCAGACAACAGAAGCAAAACTTATTTCAGAGAGAGGTGAGGGGAAGGCGGGGATTAGGGGAGTGGGGGAGAGAGAGAGAGAGAGAGAGAGAGAGAGAGAGAGAGAGGGAGAGAGGGAGAGGGAGAGGAAGAGAGAGAGAAAGACAGAGAGGGGGAGATGATTCTTCATAGATTTCAAAAGCCATCTCTGAGGTAATATAGCCAAGTCTGTGGAAGGGTGTGTGTGTGAGAGTGTGTTTCTCTGTGTGTGTGTGTTTCTGTGCTTTCTGAAAGAGATCTCCATTCCTTTCGTTACATTCTCTGCATAGTCCGTCACTAGAGAAATGTTCTGACATAACTACACATTACCTTCCAGCTCTCAGGATCCAAGTAAGAATCTGGACTGCGGTTTTGAAACCTTTCAGTGGTAATACTCACAAAGCTTCCTCCTGGCTTCCTCCCACTGCCAGCCCACAGCCCCACCTGTGCTCAGTCAGTGACTGAAGAATTTTGGTCTGTCTTGTTTTGTTTTGTTTTGTAATGAGTGATGATCATAGTATGTTTTGTTCTTTTCCAGTTTAGCATTAAGTATACATTTTAAAATATTAGATATATTCTTTATTTACATTTCAAATGTTGTTCCCTTTCCTGGTTCCACCCCTACCCCCAAATCCCGAAAGCTATCTCCCCTCCCCCTGTTCCCCAATCAACCCTCTCCCATGTACCTGTCCTGGTCTTCCTCTACACTGCTTCATCAAGTCTTTCCAGGACCAGGGGCCTCTCCTCCCTTTGATGTCCAACAAGGCCATCCTCTGCTGCCTATGCATCTGGAGCCATGGGTAACTCCATGTGTACTCTTTGGTTGATGGTTTTGATCCTGGGAGCTCTGGGAGTACTGGGTGGTTCATTTTGTTGTTCCTTCTATGGCACTGGAAACCCTCAGCTCCTTGAGTCCTTCCTCTAGCTCCTCCATTGGGGACCCTATGCTCCTCCATTGGGGACCCTATGCTCAGTTCAATGGCTGGCTGAGGGTTTCCCCCTCTATATTTCTCATACACCAGCAGAGCCTCCCAGATGACAGCTATATCTGGCTCCAGTCAGCAAGCACTTGTGGGCATTGATAATAGTGTCTGAGGTTTGTAACTGTGCATACAATGCATCCCTGGGTGGGGTAGTCTCTGGATGGTCTTTCCCTCAGACTCTGCTCCACACTTTGTCTCCATATCTCCTTCTGTGGGTATTTTGTTCTCCCTTCCAAGAAGGACTAGAGTATCCATACTTTGTTCTTCCTCCTTCTTGGACAGCATTTGATATGTGAATTGTGTCTTGGGTATTCCAAGCTTCTGGGCTAATATCCACTTAATCCGTGAGTACATACCATGTGTGTGTGTGTGTGTGTGTGTGTGTGTGTCTGTCGTTTTGTGATTGGATTACCTCTCAGGATGATATTTTCCAGTTCCACCCTCTTGCCTAAGAATTTCATGAATTCATTGTTTTTAATAGCTGAGTAGTATTATGTATAAATATGTGTAAATATACCACATTTTCTGTATCCATTCCTCCGTTGAGGGACATCTGGGTTCTTCCCAGCTTCTGGCTATTATAAATAGGGCTGCTGTGAACATAGTGGAGCATGTGTCCTTATTACATGCTGGAGAATCCTCTGGGTATATGCCTAGGAGTGGTATAACAAGGTCCTCTGGTAGTATTATGCCCAGTTTTCTGAGAAACTGCCAAACTGATTTCCACAGTGGTTGTACCAGCTTGCAATCCCACCAGTAGTGGAGGAGTGTTACTCTTTCTCCACATCCTTGCCAACACCTGCTGTCTCCTGAGTTTTTGATCTTAGCCATTCTGACTGGTGTGAGGTGACATTTCAGGGTTCTTTTGATTTGCATTTCCCTGATGACTAATGATGTTGATCATTTCTTAAGGTGCTTCTTCAGCCATTCCTCAGGTGAAAATTCTTTGTTTAGCTCTGTACCCCATTTTTAAATAGGGTTATTTGGTTCTCTGGAGTCTAACTTCTTGAGTTCTTTATATATATTGGATATTAGCCTTCTGTCAGTTGGAGGATTGGTAAAGATCTTTTCCCAATTGGTTGGTTGCAGTTTTGTCCTATAGACAGTGTCCTTTACCTTACAGAAACTTTGTAATTTTATGAGGTCCCATTTGTCAATTCTTGATCTAAGAGCATAAGCTATTGGTGTTCTGTTCAGGAAATTTCCCCTGTGCCAATGTGCTCAAGGGTCTTCCCCAGTTTCTTTTCTTTTAGTTTCAGTGTGTCTGGTTTTATGTGGAGGTCCTTGATCCACTTGGAGTTGAGCTTAGGAGATAAGAATGGATCGATTCGCATTCTTCTGCATGCTGACCTCCAGTTGAACCAGCACCATTTGTTGAAAAGGCTATCTTTTTTCAACTGGATGGTTTTAGCTCCTTTGTCAAACATCAAGTGACCATAGGTGTGTGGACTAATTTCTGGGTCTTCAATTCTATTCCATTGATCTACCTGTCTGTCACTGTACCAATACCATTCAGTTTTTAACACTATTACTCTGTAGTACTGCTTGAGGTCTGGGATACTGATTCCCCCAGAAGTTGTTTTACTGTTGAGAATAGTTTTAGCTATCCTGGGTTTTTTGTTATTTCAGATGAATTTGTGAATTGTTCTTTCTAACTATGAAGAATTGAGTTGGAATTTTGATGGGGATTGCATTGAATCTGTAGATTGCTTTTGGCAAGATGGCGTTTTTACTATATTAATCCTGCCAATGGGTGATCTTTCCATCTTCTGAGGTCTTTGATTTCTTTCTTCAGAGACTTGAAGTTCTTGTCATACAGATCTTTCACTTGTTTGGTTAGAGTCACACACCAAGATACTTTATATTGTTTGTGACTATTGTGAAGGGTGTCGTTTTCCTAATTTCTTTCTCAGCCTGTTTATCCTTTGAGTATAGGAAGGCTACTGATTTGTGTGAGTTAATTTTATATATGGCTACTTTGCTGAAGTTGTTTATCAGCTGTAGGAGTTCTCTGGTGGAGTTTTTTTTTGGGTCGCTTAAGTATACTATCATATCATCTGTAAACAGTGATAATTTGACTTCTTTTTCAATTTGTATCCCTTTGACCTCCTTTTGTTGTCTAATTGCTCTAGCTAGAACTTCAAGTACTATATTGAATAGCTATGGAGAGAGAGGGCAGCCTTGTCTAGTCCCTGATTTTAGTGGGATTGCTTCAAGTTTCTCTCCATTTAGTTTGATATTGGCTACTGGTTTGCTGTATATTGCTTTTACGATGTTTAGGTATGGGCCTTGAATTCCTGATCTTTCCAAGACTTTTAACATGAAAGGATGCTGAATTTTGTCAAATGCTTTTTCAGCATCTAATGAAATGACCATGTGTTTTTTTTTCTTTGAGTTTGTTTTTTTGTTTTGTTTTGTTTTGTTTTTTGGATTTGTTTTTGTTTTTTGTTTTTGTTTTGTTTTGTTTTTCCGAGACAGGGTTTCTCTGTATAACCCTGGCCATCCTGGAACTCACTCTGTAGACCAGGCTGGCCTCAAACTCAGAAATCCGCCTGCCTCTGCCTCCCAGAGTGCTGGGATTACAGGCATGCTCCACCACCACCCAGCTTCTTTGAGTTTGTTTATGTAGTGGATTACATGTTAGTCTGGCTGAGGGTTTATCTATCTTGTTGATTTTCTCAAAGAACCAGCTCCTGGTTTTGTTGATTCTTTGTATGATTCTTTTTGTTTCTACTTGGTTGACTTCAGCCCTGAGTTAGATTATTCCCTGCCTTCTACCATCTTGAGTCTATTAGCTTCTTTTTGTTCTAGAGCTGTCAGGTGTGCTGTTAAGCTGCTAGTGTATGCTCTCTCCAGCTTCTTTTTGGAGGCACTCAGAGCTATGAGTTTTCCTCTTGGCACTGCTTTCATTGTGTCCCATAAATTTGGGTATGTTATGCCTTCATTTTCATTAAATTCTAAAAAGTCTTTGATTTCTTTCCTTATTTCTTCCTTGACCAAGGTGTCATTAAGTAGAGCATTATTCAGCCTCCATGTGTATGTGGGCTTTCTGTTGTTTTTGTTGATATTGAAGACCAGCGTTACTCCATAGGATAGGATGCATAAGATTAGTTTGATCTTCTTACATCTGTTGAGGTCTGTTTTGTGACCAATTATATGGTCAATTTTGGAGAAGGTACCATGAGGTGCTGAGAAGAAGGTATATTCTTTTGATTTAGGATGAAATGTTCTATAGATATCTGTTAAATCCATTTAGTCCAAAACTTCAGTTAGTTTCACTCTGTTTAGTTTGTGTTTCTCTGATCTGTCTGTCCATTGAGGAGAGTGGGGTGTTGAAGTCACCCATAATTATTGTGTGAGGTGCAATGTGTGCTTTGAGCTTTATTAAAGTTCTTTTTACAAATGAGGGTACCCTTGCATTTGGCACATAGATGTTCAGAATTGAGAGTTCTTGGTAGACTTTTTTCTTTGATGAGTATGAAGTGTCCTTCTATGTCTTTTTTGATGACTTTTGGTTGAAAGTCAATTTTATCCAATATTAGAATGTCTACTCCAGCTTGTTTCCTGAGACCGTCTGCTTGGAAAATTTTTTCCAGCCTTTTACTCTGAGGTAGTGTTTGTCTTTGACACTGAGGTGTGGTTCCTGTATGCAGCAAAATGCTGTGTCCTGTTCACGTATCTAGTCTGTTAGTCTATGTCTTTTTATTGGGAAATTGAGTCCATTGATATATTAAAAGATATTAAGTAATTGTTGCTTCCTATTATTTTTGATGTTATTTTTATGTTTGTGTGGTCATCTTCTTTTGGGTTTATTGAAAGAAGCTTCCTATCTTGCTTTTTCTAGGGTGTAGTTGCCCTGCTTATATTGGCATTTTCCATCTATTATCCTTTGTAGGGCTGGATTTGTGGAAAGATATTGTGTAAACTTGGTTTTGTCATGGAATATCTTGGTTTCTCCATCTATGGTGATTGAGAGTTTTGCTGGGTATAGTAGCCTGGGCTGGCATTTGTTTTCTCTTAGCGTCTGAATGAGATCTATCTACCCAGGATCTTCTAGCTTTCATGGTTTCTGATGAGAAGTCCAGTTTAGTTCTGATAGGTCTTCCTTTTTATATTACTTGGCCTTTTTCTCTTACTGCTTTTATTATTTTTTCTTTGTTTAGTACATTTGGTGTTTTGATTATTATGTGACAGAAGAAATTTCTGTTCTGGTCTAGTCTGTTTGGACTTTTGTAGGATTCTTGTATGTTCATGGACATTTTTTTGTTTAGGTTAGGGAAGTTTTTTTCTATAATTTTGTTGAAGATATTTGCTGGCCCTCTAAGTTGTAAATCTTTGCTTTCTTCTATACCTAATCCTTAGGTTTGATCTTCTCATTGTGGCCTAGATTTCCTGGATGTTTTGGAGTACAAGCTTTTTGTATTTTGCATTTTCTTTGACTGTTGAGTCAATGCTTTATATGGTATCTTCAGCACCTGAGATTCTTTCTTCTATCGCTTGTATTCTATTTTTGATGTTTGTATCTATGACTCCTGATTTCTTTCCAAGGTTTTCTATCTCCAGAGTTGTCTCCCTTTGTGATTTCTTAGTTGTTTCTACTTCTGTTTTTTTAGATTCTGGATGGTTTTGTTCAGTTCCTTCACCTTTTTGTTTGTGTTTTCCTGTAACTCTTTCAGGGATTTTTATGTTTCCTCTTTAAGGGCTTCTGCCTGTTGACCCATGTTCTCCTGTATTTCTCACACACACACACCCCACCCATACAGGGTTTCTCTGTGCAGCCCTGGGCTGTCCTGGAACTCACTCTGTAGACCAGGCTGGCCTTGAACTCAGAAACCCACCTGCCTCTGCCTCCCAAGTGCTAGGATTACAGGCGTGTGCCGCCACGCCCAGCTTCTCCTGTATTTCTTTAAGGGATTTTTGTGTTTCCTTTTTAAGAGCTTCTACCTGTTGACTCACATTCTCCTGAACTTCTTTAAGGGAGTTATTTATGTACTTTTTGAAATCCTCTATCAGCATCATGAGATGTAATTTTAAATCCAGGTCTTGCTTTTCTGGTGTGTTGAGGTATCCAGGACTTGCTGTTGTTGAACTTCGTTCAGATGGAGCCATGTTGCCTTGGTTTCTGTTGGTGATGTTCTTGCGTTTGCCTTTTGCCATCTGTTTATCTCTGGTCGTAGCTGGTGTTCCTGTCTCTGACTGTGGCTTATCTGTCATGAAAGCCTCTATATCTGTCACAGAGCAAGCCTCTGTGTTCTTGGGAGACCCGTTCTGTCTGTGTACATGGGTTTGTAGTTACTCCTGTGAGACCCATTCTCTTGTGGTTGTATTTGGGTATGTAGCTCTGTGGCTCCAATCAACTCTGGGTGCAGGTGGAAATTGGAAGATTCCTGTCCCAGGCTGCTCCTAGGCTCTTGTGTCCTCAGGGTTTCCGGCTGTTTCCTCTGAACGGCATGGGTGGTCCTTCCTGTGCTGTCTGGCCTCTCTGCACTCCTCAGTGGTCAGCTCCCTCCCTGTGCTCCTTAGATATGGTGCATGGTGGCAGAGCGTGGTCCCAAGCTAGAGACAGAAACTGGAGGGCTTCTGCCAGAGGGTTCCAGGCATGATCCTCTGAGCAGCAGGGGAGGTTCTACCTGTGCTGGCTGGCCTCTCCACACTCCTGGGTGGTCAGCTATCTCCCTGCACCACTTGGGTATGGCCAGCTATGGCAGAGGATGGCCCAAGCCAGAGACAGAAACCGGAGGGCTTCCACCAGAGGGTTCTAGGCGTGATCCTTTGAGCAGAAGGGGTGGTTCTCTGTGTGCAGGCAGGCCTCTCCCAAGGATACTTTTAGATGAGTGCCTATGGCCTATAAGATGCTATTCATTCTTCATGGTTGGGTTTGGGTTTGTTTTTGTTTTTGTTTTTTGTTTTTTCGAGACAGGGTTTCTCTGTGTAGCCCAGGCTGTCCTGGAACTCACTCTGTAGACCAGGCTGGCCTCGAACTCAGAAATCCGCCTGCCTCTGCCTCCCAGGGTGCTGGGATTACAGGCGTGCACCACCATCACCCGGCTGGGTTGGGTTTTTGAGACAGAGATTTTCTGTATAGGCCAGGCTGTCATGGAACTCACTCTGTAGACCAGGTTGGCCTGGAATTCAGAGATCCGTCTGCCCCCGCCTTCTGTAGGCTCAAATTAAATATGTGTGCCACCACCATTGGCTTCCTACTTAGAAGAGACTTCCAGAAAGCATTTGTAAGTCATATTCACTACACAAACAGTGACTAAACACTTCCCACTTACATACTAGTGAAGCACATTCACTGAAAGGATTGCTTGCTTGATTAATCTATTGAAAAAAATCTTTATTATGCAGAAAAGCTTCTATATATAAAAGCATTACTATCATAGGATTGGAGCTTTGAGGTATGATGTTGACAGTGGGAAGGACTCTTTAGTGATGGCCTGCATGTATAGGATTTGCCTACAGCTTTGTACAGAAAAACCAACTGGCCCATCAGAAGATTTCATTTGAGACTATGGCCTCATTCTCAACTAGTCCCTGAGACTGAACTAGAAAACACTATTTGTGATAGTAAGATTTAATTTTTCTGACTTCTATTCCTTTAGCTGTCTGTAACTGCAGACCATCCCAGATACCAAAATACTTGTTCTTTTTTTTTTTTTTAAGATTTATTTATTATATGTTAGTACACTGTAGCTATCTTCAGACACTCCAGAAGAGGGTGTCTCATTACGGATGGTTGTGAGCCACCATGTGATTGCTGGGATTTGAACTCAGGACCTTCGGAAGAACAGTCAGTACTCTTAACTGCTGAGCCATCTCTCCAGCTCCCACCAAAATACTTCTATTCTGTAATTTTAACATCTTCTGGAGTGTGGATACCTTCACAGTAGCATTTGTACCTGTCTAAAACTACATGCACCACTGAGCTGCTACCACATAGCTCCTGTGGTTTTAGAGACAGGTCCAAAGTCACATGCTGTCCTTTTGGAGAGTGTCTTAGTTAGGATTTTATTCTGTGAAGAAACACCATGACCAAGGCAACTCTTTTTTTAGGGGGGGGGAGGGGATTTGTTTTTTGTCTCCCCCCGCCCCCCCAGACAGGGTTTCTCTGTATAGCCCTGGCTGTCCTGGAGCTCACTATGTAGACCAGGCTGGCCTTGAACTCAGAAATCTGCCTGCCTCTGCCTCCCAAGTGCTGGGACTGCAGGCGTGCGCCACCACCGCCCGGCAAGGCAACTCTTTCTTTTTTGTTGTTTTTGTTTTTGTTTTTTTTTTTGTTTTGTTTTGTTTTTGTTTTTTGGTTTTTTTTCAAGACAGGATTTCTCTGTGTATCCCTGGCTGTCCTGGAACTCACCTTGTAGACCAGGCTGGCCTTGAACTCAGAAATCCACCTGCCTCTGCCTCCCAAGTGCAGGGATTAAAGGCGTGTGCTACCACCGCCCAGCAAGGCAACTCTTATAAAGGCATACATTTAACTGGGCTGGCTTGCAGGTTCAGGGATTCAGCCCATTATTATCATGGTATGAAGGATGACAGCAGACAATCAGACACGATGCTGACGGAGCTAAGAGTTCTACATCCTGATCAGATGGCAGCAGATGAGACCCTCTTCCTGCAGGCAGCCAGGAGAAGGGTCTCTCAACCACACTGGGTGGAATTTGAATATAGAACCTCAAAGCCCACCTAAACAGTGACAGACTTACTCCAACAAGGCCACACCAATTCCAAGAACACACCTCCTAATAGTGCCACTTCTCATGGGCCAAGCATATTCAAACCACCACAGACAGCAATAGTCTGTGGACAGAAGATGGTTCCCCACATGGTTTTACCTGTAAAAGGACAATTTAATGTAGCCTCCCAATGCACAAGCAAGAGAGATTCTAGGTCCCCAGGAATGGCATATTGCCCATTCATTTCCCCTTGCATAGAT
The DNA here is from genome assembly GCF_947179515.1 of Apodemus sylvaticus. NCBI lineage: Eukaryota > Metazoa > Chordata > Mammalia > Rodentia > Muridae > Apodemus > Apodemus sylvaticus. Next base: position 6,002,039 of record NC_067488.1, read on the forward strand.
ACAAGTTCCAAGTTCCAGATATTAATGTTTTAGTTAAATTCAGAATCTACATCAGTCGTGATGGTCTTCTGATGAGACTCTGTACATGCTGTCTGAAAGGGCCAGAATCAGCACAAGATACTCCAAAAGACCAACTTATCAGCACAAAAGAGATCATTTGCCCCAGAGGGATAAAGGGCAGGGAATAAAAGATAAGGACTGGAGATGGGACAGGGGAGAAGGGAAAAGGAATAAGGGAGAGAGGGAAGGGATATTTGCCCTGGAGGGACAAAGAACTGCTTCTAGATAGAGAGGAGACAGATGTGGCCTACAGGCAGATGTCAGTTTATAAAGGTAAAAGGGGAACCCCCCACCCCCAGTGTTAGGATGTGGTTTGATTTTAATTGGGCATGTTAATTAGGTGAACCAAAAGGGGAGTTTTTATTGTCATACTTCAATACGTGATAGCTGGACCTTGCTAGTCAGCCTCAGGAGGAGAAAGTGGACAAAGGCATAGACCTTGGTGGGTAGCTTTAGGATGTAATCTGACAATTTAGCAAGGCAGAGGGAATGGGGGAAGGGAAAAGCCTGCCCAAGCCATGCTCGCCCTCCTCAGCCTTCTAGAGCATTACTATCTGCAGTGGGACGTGGGTGTTACTACATTAAGTACTTGGAATTTGGAGGAGAAACAAGACACCGTTGTCTGTCTCTGGCCAATAAGACGTTTGAGGTCCTGAGGCATTCATGTATCTCATTGGGTAGTAGTTCTGGGAGAAGCATTCTATCCTAGTGATCGGTAATCCACTGGCATGGTATTCACCGAATGTTACCATCATTGGCCACAATTGGAATACATTTGAGAAGACAGGCAATAGTTAAAAACTTGTTTTGTTTTAGCTAGATTTCTGCATTCAAAGCCTTGGGGGCTTTTTGTCTATCCCTTCCAATTAAACACACACACACACACACACACACACACTCTCACACGGAGGGAGTGAACATATAAGCTGATCTTAAACACATGACAGTCCTCCCAACATAGCTTCCCATGAGCAACATAGCTGTTCATTTTTGGTTTTGGTTTTGAGACAGTCTCATGTAGTCCAGGCTAGCTACAATGTAGCTACAATATAGCTACAGCTATATGTAGATGAGGATGACCTTGAACTTCTGACCCTCCTGCCTCCTCTAAAATTCTAACACTAAGATTATGACAGTGCATTGCTAGTCCTGGCTTCTACATTGCTAGCAAAGGAACTGAGGGTTTTGTACATTCTAAGCAAGCTTTCTACCAACCTGGGTATCTCCCCAATCCCTCACCAGATGGGTTTTGATTTGGGTAAATTTCAGTTAAGTCATTAGTCCCCCGTGTCATGGCAAATAGGTAGGTGAAATGATAAACCGTTAATGTTTTTGTTTTTTATGATGGTTGTCACACTGAACATTACAACTAAAGCTTTTCAAATGAGTACCCTCAGGTTATCTGTCTTCTGAGAGGATGTTAAGAGAATGTTGGTGTATTGGCCACTGAAATATCTGCTAGCTTTAGGGAGATTGGGTTTCTGAGCCTTAACTCGGTGCCTTGGCAAAGTGTATGGGCTTTGCTTTGACGCTTCGTTTTCCCTGCTAAGGGTGTGCTGTTTGTCTGCAGTCTCTCTACTAAGGTATATATTCTGTATCCCCCCCTACACACACCACACACACACCCCCTCTCTCTCTATGATAGAGTTAATCGCTTTGGAATCTGAATCAAGATGAGCATCAGTCTGTGGTACTCATGTTTCCGGTCACACTTATCTGGAGTCTCTAGAGGATTGCCAGCCTGCCTTCAGGTGACATCAGACTCTATATAACTATGTAACTGAGGCTGGCCTTGAACCCACCCTCATGCCTAAGCCTCCCAAGTTGGGACTACAGGATCATGCCACCATGACTGGCTTGTCCCCTCCTCTTGAAATAGATATTGCTACTCAGTGGAAAGCCCCTCAGTTTACCGGCGGTGCTGTGAAGCTAAATCGAGCGCTCTGGTGGCCACCTGATAGTGATTTCCCTCCTCACTGTAGGGTTTGAACCCAGGCTCAGCACATATGCATGTACTGCAACACAGGGATTGTCTGCCATCTTTTACTGCCTGCTTCTATTTCAGCAATAGAACAACATGGCCACTCAGAATAAACACTGCCCTTCTCAGCCTTCCTTGCAACAAACTGTGGTGCTGAGACTCAGTTCTGGCCCGTGGGAAAGGGCGTCCATATTTAAGCATTGTCACCATACTGTACTGGTGTGATGGATCTCTCTCTGAAGTGTGTCATCAAAGCCGTATGTCAAGGATGGAAGGCTAGCAAGGAGATGACTGGGCTGGGGAGATGACTCAGTGAATGAACAGACTTGCCATGCAGGCCTGATGAGTCAACCTGAGATCAAATTGTGGAACCCATTTAAAAAAAAAAAAAGCCTTAGAACTTAAAAAAATGCCTTAGAACTTCTATTGGAGTTGGAGGCAGAGACAGGAGAACCATTAGAAGCATACACATCTCAATCCAAATAATAGGAGTCTGTGCCCCCAGAATGAAGTGGGAAGAGAAGTAACTCTGATATCCATGTGCACACGCTCATATACACACAGAATAAATAACTAGGTGATCGGTAACTTCAAACTATTTCCCCTAATAAGTACAACTAAGCCCTAAGACTGTTATACAGAGACAGACATAATGAGGCAGGTGCAGAGCTTGAGGCCTTGTCTTTGGCCCCTAGCAGGACAAAACCCAACAACAGAACCAGCATCATCGAACACTCTGGCCATGGAGAGAAGGCAGATCGCCTAGGGACATGGTGACCCAAGGAACAGCATGGTGGTGAGGTCCCAGTGGGTTTGGGTTTTTCTTTGCCTAATATATCTTGGATTTGGAAGGGAACAAGGCAGCAGCTTCGAAATGCCAACAGGCTAAGAAAAGAAAAAGGCTCCAACAAAAGCCTTCCCCCTCCAGCCAAGGCCCTGAAAAGGGGCAGCTAAGCAAGAACAGAACATTGCCAGTGGAAAAAATGGCTCTAACTGTAGCCAAGTACCACAGAGAGGCTGTGGCCCCCATTCCACTGTTAGAAAAGGCTGAACAGGAGCCTGGACGTCTACCCTTCCTGGGCTGCGGAGCAAGTGCCCAGTGTACAGTGTGAATATAAAAGCACTCGGGTTCTGTGAAAGAGGCCATAGTGGGACCTGAGAATTCCATCCTACCAGCAGCAGAGACCACACAGGCAGCCCAGGCTTCCCCAGTACCCACCCCCACAGGGAGACACAGTTTGCCCACTGGGATGGTGTCAGAGTACGACTTCACCTATGCCCAGCAGCACCAGGCTATGCCAGTGGAAGCTACACGGGCTACAGAAGGTCACACGTCTGTCCCTGACAGTCAGAGCTAGAAAGGCCTGGGGCAGAGCTCAATGGTACAGACTTGCATAGCAAGTTTAAGATCCAGGGTTTGTTTTTTAGCACTGCAAAAAAATGGAAAATTCTGACCTAACCTAGAAAAGGCCAAAGAAAAAAGTAATAAAGAGTGAAGATCACTGAGAAAACCTCGGTAAAGGCAACCGTAATGAGACAGATCTTTCTATAGAAAGACCGTTGTGATGCAGAGATGAGTAGTAAGATGGATAAACCATGTAGAATCAGATAGTAGGAATACGGAGGGATGTAGCTGCACACCGCCCACACATCCAACATAATACAAGCTGTGAAGTTTAAGTCAGAGGTAGGACACATATGTCTAGTATACAAGCCCCACCCCCAACAATATAAGCCCTAAATATTACTATAAACAACACTACACAAAACATTTACATTAAGATAAAAATGGGATACTTTGTTTGTTTGTTTGTTTGTTTGTTTTGAAACAGAGTCTCTCTACATAGTCTCCTGGAAATCATTATGTGGACCAGGCTGGACTTGAACTCTGAGATCTGCCTGCCTCTGCCTGGGATTAAAGGTGTAAACCACCATGGTTGGCCATGGACACATTTTAAAAGTAGAAACCAAGCACTTTTAGCTGGTTCCCTGCGTGTCTTTCTATTACTGTGATAAAGACTATAAGCAAAGTAACTTGAGAGGATAGGGTTCATTTGGCTTTGAGGTCCCCGTCACAGTCTGTCACTGAAGGAAGCAGAAAGAACTCCAGCAGAGACCTTGGAAGAATGCGGCTTATTGGCTTGCTCAGCCTGTTTTCTTATACAACCCAGGGCCACAAGCCCAGGAGTGGCCCCTCCCACATCAGTCATCGACCGAGAACATGTCTCACAGGCTTGCTTTCAAGCCAGTCGGGTAGGTAGAGGCATTTTCTCAGCTGAGGTTCCGTCTTCTTAGATGACCCTAGCATTATATCAGGTTAACAAAAACAAACCGCAAAAACTCCAGCAGATCTAGTATAAAATAGATAATTTGAGTGATCTTTATAACTAAGATAACTGAATTTAGGTTTTGGTGATGGTGGTGATTTTTTAAGACAGGGTTTCTCTGTGCAGCCCTCACTATTCTAGAATTTGTTCTATAGACCAGGCTGGTCTTGGACTCACCGAAATAGATCTGCCTGCCTCTGCCTCTTAGGTGCTGGAATTAAAAGTCTGTGCCACTATCTCTTGGCTAATGATTGAATTCTAATTAATAGAGCTTCCAAAAGAAAACTGGCATCTGTCTACAAGATCTCTTCTAGAAACAGACCATTCATCAGTTCATCCCATGAAGCTAATGCTATCCTGAGAACTGTGGGGGGCTTGAAGCCGATGGCCCAGTAACTTAAAGGACAGGATGACACAGAGGTTTCTTTTCAGAGAGTCACATCCAGAAGAGCAGAAGGACAAGAGGGCACCTGTCTTGGTTTCAATATGCTTGGTCAATGGAGTGGCACTATGTAGAGGTGTGGCCTTGTTGGAGTAGGTGTGTCACTGTAGGTGTAGAGCTTTAAGACCCTATCCTAACTGCCTGGAAGTGAGTCTTCCACTAGCTGCCTTCAGATGAAGATGTAGGATTCTTAGCTCCTCCTGCACCATGCCTGCCAGAATTCCAACCTTGATGATAATAGACTGAACCCTGGAACCTGTAAGCCAGCCCCAGTTAAATGTTGTCCTTATAAGAGTTGCCTTGGTCTTGGTGTCTGTTCACAACAGTAAAACCCTAACTAAGAAGTTGGTACCAGGGACTGGGATATTGCTGTGATAGACCTGACCATGCTTTTGTTTGAAGGAATGTGGATTTGGGGACTTTGGAAAGAAGTAGAAGGCTTTAAATTGTGCTTAATAGGCTATCCTAGTAGGAATATGGAAGACTTTGTTGCTGAGTATGATTTGCACTGTGTAGACCTGGTCCAAGAGTTTTTGGTGGAGAAGAATTTCAAAATGTGGCCCAGAGAGTATTTTTGTGGTAATGTGGTGAAGAACATCACCAAATTGACTGGTTTTTGCTCTTGTCTGAAGAGTCTGCCTGAGGCTAAGGTGAGGAGACTCGGATGAATTGCATTGGCAAAGGAAGTTACACCCATCATAGACTTTGTTCTCTGGTTGAGTCTCATGAAGAAGAACATTTTAAACAAGCACAGCAAGCTGAGAATGGGAAAATATAAAATACATGGTTTGAGTATTAAAGAGGCATCAGGAAGTAAAATGGAGCTGAATCCTGTGTTCACAGATAATAACTTGAATTAAAAGAGTAGTGACTTTGGGGCAAGATCCCATCCAGCTAAATTTTTAGGTCCAGGCATGCTAGTACTAGCCATTAATCCCAGGAAGCAAAGACAAGCAGATTTCTGAGTTCAAGGCCAGCCTAAAACAGAGCAAGTTCTAGGTGAAGAAAAACTTAAACCCACACTTGGTGGACCACACCTTTAATTCCAGTGTTTAGGAGACAGGCATGCAGATATCTGAGTTCAAAGTCGGTCTACAGAACAAGTTCTAGGACAGCCAAGCTTAGGCAGTGAAGGAACTAGAAAACAGAAAACTAGTAATAGTATAAGGGGAGGGGGGCATGTCCTATCTCCAGCCAGCAGTAGAACGTGGCTGCTTTGGCCACATGGCTCTGGCTTTAGAGTCCAGAATAGAAGAGACTACTGGGACAATTGATGCTGGTGAGCTGGAGCTAAGAAATTAGTCATGATTAAGAAGAGATCAGCCTCACTGAGGTAAAGTGTAAAGAAAACACTTCTGGAAGTGTTTTCTGAGAGTGCAAAGAAGCTGTGTTCCAGAGATAGCCAAGGTTGTACCTCGTGCTGCAGCTGTGTAAGAGTCTCCCAGGTGGTTCTGGTTTTAAAGGCATAATGAAGAACAGCTGAGGCTCGGCACTGTAAGAGGCCATGGAAGGCCATTGGTGAAGGTGCTGTCTCAGCTGTAGTTGACTGCCCAGGACTGAAGGGTTCATGCAAAAGAGTTGAGGCTTGGCACCATGAAGAGAGCCTAAGAGAGGCTACTGGTGAAGTGTAGTTGCACTGGAAGACCCTAGCATATTAGAGATGCCAATGCCATGGGATGACCACCAAGAACAGCAGCGGCAATGGAGTGGATCAACCTGAGCTTAGAGTGCTACAGAGGGCAGAGCTGGAGAAGTGATGCCAACGCTGTGGAGGAGCCTACGATGTTTGAGATGCCAGAGCCCTGGGCTATCTGCTGAGGAATTCTGCCAACAGGGAGTGGAACCAGCCAAGGAGAAAGAAGTGTGTTGCGGTCAACAAGATGGAAAAGGAGTTGGAGATCTGAAGACTGCTTTGCCATCAGACATGGAGATGTAGAGTTTGGAGTTTGCCCAGCTGGTCTCCTGTCTTGCGTTGGGGATTACAGTTAATTGATTGGATGAATCTCAGAAGAGACTTTGAACTTTGAACTTTTAACATTGTTGAGACTGCTATGGACTATGGGGACTTTGGAAGTTGGACTAAATGTATTTTGCATTATGTTTTGTTTAGGTATGGCCCCCATAGACTCATATGTTTGAACAAGCCTATGGGAGCCGGGGAGTGGAATATCATGGTTTGAATATGCTTAGCCAATGGAGTGGCACTATTTAGAGGAGTGACCTTGTTGGGGTAGCCAGCCCCAATTAAATGTAAAAGTCTGTAAGTATCTGCATCTGTCTCAGTCAGCTGCTGGTAGGGCCTCTCAGAAGACAGCCATGCCAGACTCTTGTCTGTAAGTACAACATGGCATCAGCAATAGTGTCAGAGTTGGGTCCCGCCCACGGGACGCATCCCAAATTGGGCGTCAATGGATGCCCACCCTTCAGTCTCTGCTTCATTTTTTGGCCCTGCACTTCTTTTAGACAGGAACAATTCTGGGTAAAAAAATTTGAAGTTAGGTGGGTGACCCCCATCCCTCCACTGGGGGCCCTGTCTATCTACTGGAGGTGATCTCTTCAAGTTCCATTTGCCTGTTGTTGGACATTTCAGCTAAGCTCACCCCCTTGAGTCCTGGGAGCCTCTTACATCTCTGGGGTTTCTAGAGATTCCCCCACCCCACCCCTAGAAGCTGCATATTTCCATTCACTCTCCCGGCCCTCTAGGCTTCTCTCCTGTCTCCCCCCAAACCTGGTCCTTGTCCCCTTTCCTATCCCCTCTCCCACCCAGATACCTCCCTTTCTCTGCTTCCTGTGATTATTTTCCCCCTTCTAAGTGGGAATGAAGGATCCTCACTTGGACATTCCTCCTTGTTAAACTTCTTATGGTCTGTGGGTTGTATCATGGGTGTTCTTGGCTAATATCCACATACCAGTGAGTACATACCATGCATGTCTTTTTGGGTCTTAGTAACCTCACTCAGGATATTTTCTAGTTCCATCCATTTGCCTGCAACATTCATGATGTCCTCATTCTTAGTAGCTGAATAGTATTCCATTGTGTAACATGCCACATTTTCTATATCTATGCTTCCGTTGAGGGACACCTGTGTTGTTTCCAGATTCTGGCTATCACAGATTCTAGCCGCTATGAACATAAAGGAACAGGTACCCCTGTGGCATGGTGGAGCATCTTTTGAGTATATGCCCAGGAACAGAATAGCTGGGTCTTCAGGAAGAACTATTTCCAATTTGCTGAGGAACCTCCAGATTGATTACCAGAGTGGTTGTACCAGCTTGCAATCCCACCAGCAATGGAAGAGGGCTCCTCTTACTCCACATCCTTACCAGCATGTACTGTCTTCTGAGTTTTTCATCTTAGCCATTCTGACTGGTATAAGGTGGATTCTCAGGTTGTTTTGATTTATATTTCCCTGATGACTAAGGATGCTGAACATTTCTTTCTGCTTCTCTGCCATTCGAGATTCTGTTGTGCCCAGATCTCAAAACCCGCAAAGAGACCACCAGAAAGAGCCTTTATTCAAGCTGTCAATAGGACAAAACAGCAAAATAGTGTCTTATAATTGCCCAAAATTAGGATTTGTTGGTATAACATGTACAACACTTGAATAAAAAACTACTCATGAAAGAAATCGAAGATCTAAATGAATAGAGGGACGCTCATGTTTATTGATTGAAAGACTTTTGTGAGTAAAGCTGTTACTTCTGCCCACACTGGTGTGAAGATTGCATGCAATTCCTGTCCTAACTGCAGATAGAATTTGTAGACAGTAATATTCTAAAGTAACAAAAATGTCTAAAGAAAATGTAATAATGAAGCCGGGCAGTGGTGGCACATGCCTTTAATCCCAGCACTTGGGAGGCAGAGGCAGGCAGATTTCTGAGTTCAAGGCCAGCCCGATCTACAGAGTGAGTTCCAGGACATTCTGGGCTACACAGAGAAATCCTCTCTCTCAAAAAAAAAAAAAAAAAAAAAAAAAAAAAAAAAAAAGAAGAGGAGGAGGAGGAAGAAGGAGGAGGAGGAGGAAGAGGAAGAAAAGAAAAGAAAAAGAAAATGGTGAGAATTTCAAGATGACGTTTAACAACATTTACCAAGATTATATGGCAATGGTGAAGAAATTGGTTTAGGTTAACTAGGAAACTATTAGATTATTAAACCTACAAACAGAACCAATAAAATTTATCCAACAAGTTTTTATAAAACTGCAATAGGAATTCTGTAACCTTAGTTAGTTAGTTAGTTAGTTAGTTGGGTTTTTTGGTTATTTTTGGATTTGGTTTTTTCAAGACAGGGTTTCTCTGTATAGCCCTAGATGTCCTGGAACTCACTCTGTAGACCAGGCTGGCCTCGAACTCAGGAATCTACCTGCCTCTGCCTCCCAGAGTGCTGAGATTAAAGGCATGTGCCATCACTGTCCAGCAAGGTTCTTAAACATTTTAACCTTTCTTGTAACCCACTACCTACCAGAGGTAGTGGGAAAGAAAGGATACCTGGGGTTGAGGGGACGTGGACCTATTTGGAAAGGTTCCTCGGAGCATCTCCCATCTGTGTCATCTGGAAATCCGCAGTTCAGTTCACAGGTCAGCAGGTAGCTGCAGCTCCATCCACTTCAATACACCAGCAGTCAAGTTCAGTAGAATCCGGTTAGCACCGGTAGTGCCATGACTTAGCAGAGACAGCCAGGCCTCAGCCTCAACTTGAGTCAGCAGGAGGGACCAACAGCAAAATGCCATCCAACCGATTTTCAAAAAAACCCTTACGTTTTTACTTCGGAATTCAATATCTTTAGCCAAACAAAATGCCAGATTGATTCACTATGATAGTGAATAACAATGAGATTGACTTTATACAGGTATTAACTCAAAATAGATCATAAACTTACTTAAGATGTAACTCTGCCGAGTTATTTATTGGTGGGCATGTTAGTTAGTTTTCTCCTTCCGTGATAAAATTCTGGACAAAAGCAACTGAAGGGATGGTTTATTTGAGTTCATATTCTGAGGAAATAGTCCATTGTAGCAGATGAACACACACACACACACACACACACACACACTCACTCACTCGCTCACTCATGTGTTAAAATAAAGGAAGAAACTGGGCTGGAGAGAAGCTTCAGTGGTTTAAGGTGCTCACTGCTCGTCCCGAGGACTCAGGTCGGTTCCCAGCACAACCTCCCGTAACTCCATCTCCAGCGGGCCAGGGGATCTGAAACCTCCGGTCTCCCTGGGCAGCCTCACTCACTCGGATATGCGCCCCTTCCCCCACATGCACAAGATTAAAAATAAAACGCATCTTTGAGAAAATAGAACAGACAAAAAGAGAAACCGATAAAAAAAAGACACTTTACCAAGAAGAGAAAATGAATATGTGTATTTATGAACAATGCAAATTCAAACTACAATAAGGGATTGCTGCGCACCTTTCGAAATGACTAATCCCAAACCGTGCCAGCAGCAGGAAAAGCTAGCTCGGGACTGCGTCACTCAGCCTCACTGATGCAAATGAAGGAGGCGGCAGCTTCTCCCTCCAGAAAGCTGTCTGCCTTATGCAAATGCCACTCAACCAGGCAGATTCCCTGTTGGGGGCAGGGGAGAGGGGAGGGGCATTGCCATCAAAGACACTGAAGAGCTGTATTAATGAAAAATTGTAATGAATATTTATAGGCACTTTGTTCATAATAGCCCAAATTTTGAAATAAGCCAGCTGTTCTCCAATAGATGAACAGTTGAATAAACTGTATCCGTGCCGTGGTCTTTTATTTTGCCTTTTTTTTTCTTTCAGACAAGGTCTCACTAGGTAGCCCTGGATGAGCTGGATGAGGTCCCAAAGTCAGGATGCCTGGCCGAGGTGTCTATTTAACATAAAAGTGGGTGTGGCAGCCAGGCTATCTTGAGTTTCCCTTCCCTTCCCCCAGCTTTTCTGATTTTTATATAACCCAACCATTTTGGCTACACAGATCTCTTGCTCTCTTGGCCTCCGGGTTCCTAGGTTCTCTCTAACTCTCCCCTCTGCTCTCCCTCTTTTGTTCCCCACCTCTCAAGGTCAGCAGCCTCGGGCTGTGCTCTCCCTCTGTCTACAATAAACCTCCTCAGCCGCTATCTAGGAGCATCCTGTCCTCGTGTTTTCACTCATGAGAACTCACTGTGTAGATGAAGTGGCCTCAACCCTACAGAGAACTTCCTGCCTCTGCTCCCAAGCAGGCAAGAACCACTTTGATATTTGTAACAAAATGGCTGAATCTCCGGAAGGCTACACTGAGTGAAACCAGGCAGCCGGCAGGTGAAGGGTGGCAATGTAACATTCTTGAAACTATGAGTGAGACAAATGGAAAGCCAGCTGTGATTCTAACAGAATTAGTTCATGGTTTGGCTCTAACAGAGTTAGTTCACGATAACCCTCACCACCTTGGAAACATTTTGAGTCTCAACTCTATCAACATCAATATCCTGGTTGTAAACTTTACAAAGTGTTTTCACTGAGAGTAACTGGATAAATGATAAACAGAATCTCTCTATGTTATTGACTATAACTGCATTTGAATCAATAGTGATTTTAAAACAAAAGAGTACAATTCTAAAAATAAAAAAAATAAGAAAGAAAAAAAAGAAAACTTTTTCCCTTTTGCTTATTTGTGTATGTGATGCATACAGCTAGCTGTGCAGACTCATAGCAGCCAGAAGGTACCCTCTGTCGCTCTCTCCGTGTACTCCTGAGAGGCAAGGCAAGCTCTCAACCTGGGCCAGAAAACCCGAAGGGAGTCTTTTCACTCCCGTCTTACCTGGGGTGACAGGCATTTACAGGGGTGTCCAACTTGTTAGGTGGGTGTTGGGATCTGAACTCTGGTCCTCTTGGTTATAGGTCAAGAGCTCCTAACCACCAGACAATGGTTCCGGTCCCTCAAAAAGACTTCCCACAAGACTGAAATCTGACTGTTAGATTTCAAAAGGCAGCCAGTTTTACTTTATAAAGCGTAGGGGCTCGGTTGAATAAAGTCATTTGCAGTTTGAGCCTGGTGATTTCAGTTTGGACACTAGAACTCACGTAAAGGTGGAAAGAGAACTTACTCTACAACGTTATCCTCGGACTTCCATACGCATGGGCGTCCCCTACCCTACATCACCACACCAGCTACTAATACTAAATAATGTTTTAAAATAGTCACAAAATGTACATAGAGCTAGAAGTATGGGTCAGGGCCAGAGTTTGTTCTTAACATTCGTGAAGCCCTGAACTTACCTACAACTCACTCACTCACTCACTCACTCTCTCACTCTCTCACTCACTCACTCAGCAAGCAAAGCATAAGCCTGCGTTTCTCAGGCCTGTACTTACCTTGAGACTGTGAGGGCTTAGGGAAGTTCCCTGGGATGCCAGTAGGAAACAGCAGTGTTCTGGGCCTGGTTTCATGGGCCTCCGCAGGCCTCAGTGGCGTGACCCTTAACTGTGACACCCATGAGTCCTACAGTTCTGACCAGGGCTTCTAACTCTTCTTCCTGTGACCCCTTTCCTCATTTAAGAAAATTTACACAACCCAGGACATGTAGGCATATAAAATAGGTATACAAACCAAACATTTACCAGTAACAAATTTCAGAGTTTTTTTTTTTTAAAGCAAGTCTTTGGTGTGCATATAAATTTGCCATTTATTAAAGATAAGCGCGAGTTGCATGCTAATAAGATGAATGTACTTGATTTTTTTTTTCATAGAAAGAATTAAATCTTGGCTGAACATTTGATACTGCAGAATATGGAATAATGTCAGCATCTTTCAGAGTTGACTGATATTGTGGCATTACGACTATCAAACGACACTTCACAGAAATGTGTAGTACAAAACGGCAGAAGCCATATTTATGATCATTTTAGAAAGTATTAAAATCCAAAGCCAATATTCACATAACAATTTTGTTTTATGAAACTCAAATCAGCCACTCAAAAGGTAATTTTAAAAAAATGCAACATTCTAACACAATGCAATCCAAAGTCTGAGGGAAACAATATATTTCTCTTTTGTAACCATTGTGTGGATGTATAACTTCCTAACTAAACCATTGTGTGGGATGTATAACTTCCTGTAGTAGAAGATTAAAGAGACACACATCCCTCAAATGCGGAAGACACATGGAAATCTATCATCACAATACAGGCTTTCGTGACCCCAACAGGCTTTCAGTCTTCATGGCTAATTAGTGCCAGAAACAATAGTTCCAGGCCAACCAACCATTCAGAAACAAATTTCACTATATGGGGCAGATATCCCACCACTTTGTTGCTAGATTATTTCATTACATTTCCTGGGAAGACATTAACAAATGTCTTTTCAACCTGGAAAAGGTAGCTATTACAGACCAAAGAAACACTCCCACCCAAATCTACCTCAACAAACCTGTGAGTTATTGGGGTGACTTAGGGAGCATAAGTGAGGGTTGACTCTCAGGAGTATGAGTGACCCAAAGACAACTATAGCACTAAAAAGGTCAACCCAGCCATGAACGCAGCATCCTGGGGCTCCCAGGGCTTGGCCATGTGAAATCTCTTCCCCTAGGCAATTGTTTATATGACCTCTGGGAGGGGGCCTCATGATTCCTGTAACTTCTAGGAGCTTCCTGAGACTTACATGGTTGTTTTAGATTGATTTATTGTATTTTGGCATGTGGGAACATTCTGTCTGCATGTGTGTATGTGCATCACATGCATGCTTGGTTCCCACAGAGGTCAGAAGACGGGGAATGACCCCTGCAACTAGAGTTACAGACAGTTGTGAGACACCATGTAGGAGTTGGGAATTGAACTCAGTGGTCTGCAAGAACAGCCAGTGCTCTTAACTGCAGAGCCATCTCTCTAGCCCTCCTTCCAAACCCTCCTTTCTTCCTGTAGGAAGGAATGTTTCAATTCAGAGAAATAACTAGACTACACAGGCTATCTCAAATAATCGGATAACATCAGTAAATTATATTCCATGTCTTAGACAGAAAAAGATGAAAGGGTGCATTGGCCTTGGAAGGCAAATCCACAGTCCACTGCTTGCTCCTGGTCTCACATGGGTAGAAACCTAGTGCTGTGTTTTATAAAAAGAGCCAAGTATGGCGAGGTGGAAGGAGGGGCCTCGTGGGCCCAGGCTGAGGCGTCTCTTCCCCCTGAGGTAACGACCACACTACAGGTATAGTATAGAATAAAGTTTATTTGGGGGAATGAGAAGGGGAAGTGAGCGGGGAGTAGAGATAGAGAAAGACACATACACACATGGAGGGAGGGGGGGAAGACAGAGGGAAGGAGGAATGGAGGGAGGGAGAGACAGAGAGACAGAGAGAGACATGGGGAGAAGCTGGGCGGTGGTGCACACCTTCAATCCCAGCACTTGGAAAGCAGAGGCAGGCGAATCCCTGAGTTCAAGGCCAGCCTGGTCTACAGAGTGAGTTCCAGGACAGCCAGGGCTATACAGAGAAACCCTGTCTCGAAAACAAACAAATAAACAAACAAGCAAAAAAAAAAAAACCCAAAACAACAACAAGAACAACAAAATAAACATGGTGGGGGGAGGGAAGTGGAGGGGGAAGGGGCTTAGGGAGAGAAAAGAGGCAGAGAGGCAGTGAGAATGAGGGCAGGACAAACAGCCCCTTTTATAGCAAGCCCTGCCTACCTGCTTCTAGGCCGCTGCTGGGTGGAGCCTGGAAGGAATGCCAACACCTAGTGTGTCAGCTACACTCCTCTGAACACCTAGTGTGTCAGCTACACGCCTCTGAACGCCTAGTGTGTCAGCTACACACCTCTGAACGCCTAGTGTGTCAGCTACACGCCTCTGAACGCCTAGTGTGTCAGCTACACGCCTCTGAACGCCTAGTGTGTCAGCTACACTCCTCTGAACGCCTAGTGTGTCAGTTACACTCCTCTGAACACCTAGTGTGTCAGCTACACTCCTCTGAACACCTAGTGTGTCAGTTACACTCCTCTGAACGCCTAGTGTGTCAGTTACACTCCTCTGAACACCTAGTGTGTCAGCTACACTCCTCTGAACACCTAGTGTGTCAGTTACACTCCTCTGAACCAGGCAAATGGGATGTAAAAGTGCAGCTCTGACACATTAGCACTGAGTCGTTGCCCAGGCACACATTCTATGCATGCTTTGATGTGCTTTGAGTGAGACTCTGAAGAAGGTGCTGTCTAAGGATGGGGGTGTGAGTTTGCCCACTGAGACCCTCTGCAGCACCAGCACTGATCAACAGACAGCATGGATAGCCCAGGTCCTCTCATTAGTTTCTTTGTGTTGGAAGCCAAATTCTAAGCCGAATAGCAATGTTTATTTACAATGTCCAATGTGCCTATTCTGAAGATGAGAATACACCACGGCATCCAGATACGCTTGATCTTCCCCTGTAGAGACACTGGCGGGAAGCTGGAGTAATTAGGAGACTTGTTTACAAACACGGAGTGCAAGCAAGAGGAGCTGCATTAGTTGGATGCTGACCGGGGCCGGTACACGTGGCTCCTCCCAGCTTACTCTAGGGCAGGTCTGACCGATGGAATCTGCACCCTTGGCACGTTTGGTGGCAGGATCCCACTTCTCACACGCCAAGAATGGCTATGTGTGTGGCAGAGTCAAGATTAACACATTGCTGGCTGACCTTTCTGCTTGGTGGGCACGCTCGCTTCAGTTTCCCTCTGTGCTTGCTCTAGACAGCCACCCCTTGTCTGAGCCTCATTCACTCTTGAAGAGTCATGCTCTGACCTTTTGTCCTTGGTTTTACAGTTCAGCCCACAGAGGCCCATCTCCTTCCCACCTCTCGGGATGCTGCTCTGCTGCCTGCAGATATAGACACACAAGACACCACTTGCAACTCATTGGTCTCGGAAGCCACCAGAAGCTCTGGGGTGCAAATCAACACATTTTTATTGTATTGACTACAGTACCCATTGGCCCAACTGCTCTAAGTCCTTCAAGTCGAAGTGATCCTGCATTGTATGGCTGGAAGCCTTGGGGCTTTCCCACATACTGTGTAGCTGACCAGACTCCCACCACTTTCTGAGTTATTACTTATTCTCTTAACAGAATTACTTATTCTCTTAACAGAATAAAGAAAGCAGAATAGCTTAACATCAATCTGCTCACATAGATCACCAAGTCACATGTAAATATACATAAAGTATATTTAACCTGTAGAAAAACAAATGCATGTATATGAAGATAATCTTTAACTAAATTCTTTTTAATTGTCACCTGTTTTGTTTTGGCTTTTTGTTTAATCTTGGTTTTTGTTTTTGGGGTTTTGTTCTGTTTTGTTTTGTTTTGTTGGATTTGGTTTTTTCGAGACAGGGTTTCTCTGATTGCCCTGGCTGTCCTGGAACTCACTCTGTAGACCAGGCTGGCCTCGAACTCAGAAATCCACCTGCCTCTGCCTCCCAGAGTGCTGGGATTACAGGTGTATGCCACCACCGCCCAGCCAGGTTTTTGGTTTTTTGAGACATGGTTTCTCTGTGTAGCCCTAGCTGTCCTGGAACTCAATCTATAGACCAGGCTGACCTTGAACTCAGATATCTGCCTCCCTTTGCCTCTATCATGCTGGGCTTAAGGGTGTGTGCCACCAGCACCCTGTTATTGTTTTTGAAAGGGTCTTTCTATATAGACCAGATTGAACTTGAACTCACAGAGAACCACCTGTCACTGCTTCCAGGAATGTTGGGATTAAAGATATATGTCACCATGCCTACCGCTCCCCCTTTGAAGAATCTGTATTTGTCTACTCTATACCAGCAGTTCTCCATGTCTTTTGTCACGAGTTGATGTCAGGTGACAGAGGGTTCATCTGCCCGGAAGAGTAAGCTCTCTTCTGTGCTGGGTTCATGGACTTTGCTCATGCTGCTGATGGTGAGTCCCCTCTTCAGCCTTGACATGGCCACTGAGCGCAGAATGGTCACGTTCCTGAGCATCCTGTACATGTTTAAGGAGCAGGTGACTTTTGCTCAGGGCTTATCTTCTACAATAATAAAGATATACCTGGGTTTCTTCACCCGGGTCCTCTCTTCAAAGCTACAAGGACTTGCCTTTCCTTGCTCCCACCTTCTCTATCAGTTGTCACCACATGAAATA
Source organism: Apodemus sylvaticus (assembly GCF_947179515.1). Classification (NCBI taxonomy): domain Eukaryota; kingdom Metazoa; phylum Chordata; class Mammalia; order Rodentia; family Muridae; genus Apodemus; species Apodemus sylvaticus. The sequence continues at coordinate 6,018,935 of NC_067488.1, forward strand.
ACCAGGACCAGGAATTCAAGTCTAGCTACACTTATCAGTAGAAGGCAGAAGCATCTGAGTTAGAAGTAGAACTAGGGAGAACCACAGACAAGTATTTCCTATACAGAGCTGAGATTCGTCACCACATACAGAACTCAGAATCCTGAGCTGTACTGCACACGTTCAGTGTGTATGTGCCCTGGTGTGCTGTGAAGGACCTGTCACTGCAATTTTTTTTTAAAGTTTCATTACATATGTTATTACATTCTCTTCCTTCCTGCACTGATTCTCATTGACCCCTATAGTCAACTTATATCACAAAGGCATGTGAATTTCTTGTCTCATTATAGCCCTTGAATGTGGCTTTGAAATTTATCAATTTAAAAGATGAGTCTATTTTTCCTGGACCTATGAGGTGGTTCAATAGGTAACACACTTGCTGCTCAAGTTCAAAGACCTGAATTTAATGCCTAGAACTCATGAGAAGTCAAAATGGGGAGCAGACTCACAAAGATGGCCTCTGATAACTGGGGCACTTAACTGCACACATGTATACAACACTAATAACAAGTAAAACAATCTTAGCTGGACAGTGGTGGCGCATGCCTTTAATCCCACCACTTGGGAGGCCGAGGCAGGCAGATCTCTGAGTTCAAGGCCAGCCTGGTCTACAGAGTGAGTTCCACAACACCCAGGGCTACACAGAGAAGCCAGGTCTCAAAAAACCAAAATCCAAAAATTGTAGTAAGAGCTTTGGTTTCTCTAAGAACACAATTATGCTATCTGAATATGTTTTTGTGTTGATCGGAGGTGTGTAATATATGTCAGACTGTCCACAGCAGCTATGATTTGTCTCATGATCTGGATGGGGCATGATTCTGCCAGTCAAAGACTGTTTACATTTGAAATTCTGGGCACTCTTGAGAGGGAATAAAAATGCCAAAGCCCTGAGAAGCTGCAGCAGCTGCTGCTCTCTAAGCTATTGCTGGATTGCTGGATCACTGTTTGGTATTTGTGGCAGGTTAAAGATATCCTGACAATGAAAATTGGACTTGCCCTTAGGAATTCTACGCCCCTAATTATTGGGTAGTAGTCTAATAAGGTTTATGTCCTCTTTCCCCTCTAACCTTCTTTCTCTCCTACCTATTGCTGATGGGAGAGGTTGTGTGCCACCAGCACCCTGTTATTGTTTTGAAGGGATATGGGTGGAGTAGGGCGGAAAGGAGGTAGAGATATAAGAACTGTAAGACTCTGACAAGCCTTAGCTACCAGGGATCCTCTCAGTGGACCATGTGGAACTGAGGATCAATACAAAAGCAAGAGGATTTATTGTTCCAGCATGTTGGGGTCGTCATCCTGCGCCCAAAGGAGAGACAGAGACCCTGGGCAGCCCATTCAGTGAGTTTTTATGCAGTTTTCAGGGGTGAAATAGAGCATCAGCAACTAGGTACAATATGATTGGCAGAATAGTGCACCCTTTAAACTGATTGGTCTTTAGGGAATGAGGTAGTAAGGGCTTCCCATATCTGCAGGCAGCCAATGGTTGGTCCGCCCTGTAGTTTTTCTGAGGAATGTAGTCAGCCTCTCCCTTCCAGAGGGGATGCGTGCCTACATGCTCCATTGATCTGTCCCTTCTAGGAAGGGGCGGGGGATCTAGGCTAGTCTGAGGTCTGGGGGAATTTTCCAACAGTCTTGCATTAGCTCAACTCTTCAGAACCTAACACAGTAACCAAAAAGTGTGGTTACCCAAGATGGGGCTAGGTAAAATGGGAAACTTGGCTTCTAATCCTGTAGAGGAGATGTCAGGGTGGGAAGGAAAGGGTATTCTGTTTCAGAATGTCATCAAAAGTTTATTATAGGGGCTGGCACTGGATACTCCCTGGCTTTTCTCCCAGAGGGGATTTTCTGCTTTTTTCTGCTTTCTTTCTTTCTTCTTCTTCTTCTTCTTCTTCTTCTTCTTCTTCTTCTTCTTCTTCTTCTTCTTCTTCTTCTTCTTCTTCTTCTTCTTCTTCTTCTTCTTCTTCTTCTTCTCCTTCTCCTCCTTCTCCTTCTCCTTCTCCTCCTCCTCCTCCTCCTCCTCCTCCTCCTCCTCCTCCTCCTCCTCCTTCTCCTCCTCCTCTTCCTCCTCCTCCTCTTTTCTCTTCTTCTTCCTCTTCTTCTCCTCCTCTTCCTCCTCCTCATCTTCCTCCTCCTTATCTTCCTCATCCTCCTTCTTCTTCCTTTTTCCATATTTGCCTCAAAAAAAAAAAAAAAAAAAAAGGTTGGGAGAATGGCTTAACAATTGGAAAAGTTGCAAGTGGATATGGAGGGATCTGAGAAACACAACTTGTATGAAAATGTTCTAGAAAAACCAGAAGGGTCACTCTATCACATCATTTTTGAAAGAGCTGCAGTATTGGCTGTGCACTGGGGGGTTATGGGTAGAGGTGGAAGTGCTCAGAGAGAGGAGCAATGGAAAAGGGGAAACAGAGGCCCAGACCTGGTGACTGAGAGCAGGATCATCCTGCAGGATGCAAGAGGGAACCAGCCTGGCTAGAAGGAAGATCACTGCCCTGCCAGTCTCAAGTCCCTGCAGCCCCTGGGTGGGGCAGAGAACTAGGTGTGTGGCCAGGGGGCCTGGGGGAGGAAGCAGAAACTGCCTATTTCAAGAGAAAGGGTTAATCTTGAGCCTACTGTGCTTCCAGAGGAGTGGCCTGGGGTTGTGAAGCCACCATAGGTTTTCCGAGTAACTGTGCAGCACATGCCTGCTAATGGTGCTGATCATGATTATGATGAGATAGCATGGTATCCTATAGACATGATCGGTCTGAAGTGTTTTACAGAGGCTATGGTTTCCTATGGAATTCATTCCCCTTGTGTTAAACAAATATTAAATAACTGGGTTACCCAAAATAGAGTTATTCCCCTAGACTGGAACAGTTTGGTAGCAACTGTGCCGGTCAGCAATTAGCAGCGGTTATGGTAGAGAAGGAATATGGAACAATGAAATAGAGAAAGGGGAATGAATATTGTTAAACACCAGTTGCTTGGTGAAGGGTGGTATTCTGACCTACAAGAGCAGATTTAATTTGATGATGCTGTTATAGAACAATGTCACTTGGTGGCTTTAAGAGCTTGGGACAAAGTTGAGGAGTCCAGAAATAGATCCACCACATTCACTAAAATTGTACAAGGCTCTGGGGAAGCCTTCACAGATTGCTTGTAAAGACTGGTTTCGGGGCTGGTGAGATGGCTCAGAGGTTAAGAGCACTGACTGCTCTTCTGAAGGTCCTGAGTTCAAATCCCAGCAACCACATGATGGCTCACAACCATCTGTAATGAGATCTGACGCCCTCTTCTGGTGTGTCTATAGACAGCTACAGTGTACTTACATATAATAATAAATAAATCTTTAAAAAAAAAAAAGAGTAAACACAGGGGCCGGTGTCTATGGCGGCCATGTTTAAAAAAAAAAAAAAAGAAAGAAAGACTAGTTTCAGCTGCAAACAAAGCCATATCAGGCCCTGATGCCAGACAGCTATTGACAGAGTCCTTGGCATTTGAGAATGTGGCTACAGAATGTAAAAGAGTGATTAGACCTTTAAAGGCTTGAGCAGCTTCAGAGGGTAAGTGGACAAGGGACATGATTGACATTGGCTCTCATGAGCATCATGTCACTATCATAGGACAAGCTATAACTAAAGCTCTCAGATACCAAAATACCTCGTGCTTTAACTGCAGTGAATTCAGCCATTTATAAAGAAACTTTGACTAAGCTAGTATAAATCTCAGAGCTCAAATTTTCTGGTGCAGTAACTGTGAGAAATACAGCACATTCTGAGGCAGATCTCAAAATGTTGGTGCATTAACTGTGAGAAATATGGTGTTTTCCCTCCAGAGAAGGGAACAGGCCATTTCTAACAGTGAAGGGTTCCCTAGATATAAACCAGGAAAAAACAAACAAACAAACAAACAAACAAAAATCAAACACCACCACCACCACACAACAACAAAACCCTAGACTTTCCAGGATGTGCAGTGTCAGGGATACGACTGGACTAATAAATCCAGGAGTGTCATACAAAGTAATCTCTTGCCATCAGGAAACAAAATGGTGGCCCTACCAGCTGAAGACCTCACAATAATAAAATGCAAGCCTTTATTTCTGGTCATCCAGGAGATAACAAGCAGAGAGAAAATCCACGACAAAGGATTGCTGATCTCTTGCACATTACTGAAGGCCATGAGTGCTGCTCTAGATTTGGCAGTTAAACCTCTTGCTCTATTCCCAAAAATTCAAAGTTACAAAATTGTCACTGTGATTATGGCCCTTCAGGGACAGTAGGGGTGATCTGGGAAGAAGTGGGTTAACCTCCCAAGGATTCACTGTGTATCCAGGTGTTATAGATAGGAATTTCAAAGGAGAAATTAAATTTATGGCTTATGTAAGAGGGAGAGGGAGAGAGAGAGAGAGAGAGAGAGAGAGAGAGAGAGAGGGAGAGAGAGAGGGAGAGAGAGGGAGAGAGGGAGAGAGGGAGAGAGGAGAGAGAGAGAGGGAGAGAGAGAGAGAGAGAGGGAATGAGATGCAAATAACATAAGAGATAGGATTGATTGCTCAGCTGCTACTGATTCCCTACATTAAGGGCAAAGCCACTCCAGTAGAAAGAATTAATTAATCATAAAAAGTAAAATACGACTACACCAATTGTCAGGAACAGACCTGGCCAAAATGGTAGTGCCTTTTACTAATGCTGAGATTATATCATTACAGGTAATTAATGAAGATTGGCAAAGAGCTTGTAATAAGTATTTGGGAGAAATTAATAACAAATATCCTGCCAGGCAGTGGTAGCACACGCCTTTAACCCCAGCACTTAGGAGGCAGAGGAAGGTGGATTTCTGAGTTTGAGGCCAGCCTGGTCTACAGAGTGAGTTCCAGGACAGCCAGGGCTACACAGAGAAACCCTGTCTCGAAAAAACAAAATAAATAAATAAATAACAAATATCCTAAAAGCAAGTGTCTTCTGTTTATAAAAAGAACTAATTGGATTCTACAGTGTGTTGTAAAGGGAACGTTCTATATTCATGCAAATAAGTTGAGAATGGCAAGCCGTAAAGTCAGACAAATTAAGCAAAGTAATCCAAAGCCTACATTCTTCAGTTCAGTAATCAAGGTTGTATGCAATCCTTATGGTATTGTTACATTTTCCTGACTTTCTTAATTACTGACTCTCAGTATGCAGAAAGAGTTCTTTTGCATATAGAAACTGCTGGATTTATTCCTGATAATTCAGAATTAACTTTGTTACCTATGCAACAAGCAACCAGAAATAGCAACTATTCATTATATACCACTCATACTCAGTCTCACAGGTTTGCTAGATCCATCGGCACAAGAAAATGAGGAAACTGACCAATTGTTAGAAGCCTCCAAATTCCATGAAAAACACCATGCTAACAGCAAAGGTTTAAAGAAAGTATCTCTATCACTTGGCAACAAGCCAAGGAAATGATAAGGAAATGTCCTACTTGTTCTTTATAAAATCAAACTCCATTGTGTGCAGGAAGTAACCGTCGGGGCACCACAGGAAATGAAATCTGGCAGATGGATGTGTTTGATTTTGCAGAATTTGGAAAACTAAAGCTTGTATACCCACCGTATCATCATTATATATTCAGGGTTTCAATCGCAACTGCTTTGAGTTCTGAGAAGGCTGATTCTGTAATTGCACATTTACAGGAAGTAAAGGCTTTTGTGGGGATACCTGTACAAATTAAGACTGACAGCACCCCTGCATATGTCTCCAGTAAGATGAAGCAATTCTTTATGTATTATAATATAAAGCACATTACATGTGTACCACGCAATGCTATAGGACAAGCAGTTGTAGAAATATCTAATTGCACTTTAAAAGACATGTTCATAAAACAAAAAGGAAGACTAAAGACCTCCAGAGATTGACTAAATAATGTTTTGTTAACTTTAAACTTTCTAAATGGTAATAAAAAAGAACAGTAGTGGCTAAGAGACACTGTATTATTGTACAAAAAAAAAAATAACTAAATCATCCTATATACTATAAGGATGTGTGAACATCAGAAGGGAAGCCTTCCATAGGTTTAGGTTAGGGGTGTAGTTTTGTTTATGTTTCTACAGGGAATGAAAAGATACAGATGTCATGAAAACTTATAAATATTAGAATTGAACAGACAAGGTCTCCTGAAAACCTTGACCCCTGATTAGAAAGGCGTTTACTTCATTGATAATGTCTCTGTTAATAATTTTTCACTAAATGCAGTACAATTAATAGCCGAAAACAGAAAGGGGGAAATGTAGTGAAATTTTTCTTTAAAAGTCCAGTTATGTTATGCGAATGTTTTTATTTTAATTCCAGGTGTGTGATCTAGGACTGCAGGTGTCCACTGCTGCTGACTATGATTTGTCTTGTGCTCTGGCAGAGGTGTGATTCTGCCAGCCGAAGATAGTTACATTTAGACTCTTCAGAGGGTATAAAAATGCCAGGACCCCTAGAGGAGATGGCAGCTGCTGTTCCCCCTGCTGCTGTGCCCTCCCAGCTGTTGCTGGATTGCTGGATTGTAGTTTGTTACTGGTTGTTGGTTGGAGATATCCTCATGATGAAGACCAGACTTGACCGTAGGAACTCTATGCCCCTAATCAGTAGAAACTAATCTAACAAGATTGTTGTCCCCTTTCCCCTCTAGCTGTCTTTCTCTCCTACCTAGTATCGGTGGGTTGGAAGAAATTGGACTGGAGAAAGGTAATAGGTAGAAATGCAGGAACCCAGTAAAGTAGCCAAAGGTACAGTTACAAAAAACCAAAAGCAAACCAAACCACCAACAAAAACAACAACAAAATATTTACCAAAGTTTTTCTTGTCATCGCCAAGCAATCTCCAGTTGTCCTAACGCTCAGCTCACTTGACCCCAGTAGAAACATGTCAACAGTCACCCATGCTTTACTCCTAATTATCGTGCATTTAGTTCATGGACATGCAACAGTAATCCATTGTTTCTCTTGGTGGTGGTGGTGCTGCTGCTGTAATTCCTGTCATAACTACGCCATTGCATGTGGTGAACTTACACCAAATGTAACACCATCCACCACCATCTGGAGTTTTATGTGTCCGCTTCACTGGGGTAAAGATTGCTCTGATAACTGGTAAAACATGATTTATACACATTTATGAGGGGGTTTCTGGATGAGATTAGCATTTGTCTTAGATTGGGTTTTACTGCTGAGAACAGACACTATGACCAAGGCAACACTTATAAGGACAACATTTAATTGGAGCTGGCTTACAACTTCAGAGGTTCAGTCCATTATCATCAAGGCAGGAACATGGCAGTGTCCAGGCAGGCATGGTGCAGGACATGCTGAGAGTTCTACATCTTCATCTGAAGGCTGCTAGCAGAATACTAGTTTCCAGGCAGCTAGGATGAGGGTCTTATAGCCCCCACCCACAGTGACACGCCTATTCCAACAAGGCCACACCTTCTAATAGTGCCACTCCCTGGACTGAGTATATACCAACCATAACAGCATTCAAATGCATAGACTAAGTAGAAGGTGTGACCCTTGCCAATGTGCATGATCCTCAGCCAATCTACTGAACTTCTGGTAGAGCAAAAAGACAGAGGATGCAGGGAATGCACACTGAGCTGGACTTCATGCTCTCAATTCTCCGGTCTTGAGATGTGGGGATCTTTGGCCCTTAGGGCTCAGGACTTTGGATTGATTTTCTAGGTTTCCCATTACAGAACAGATAAGAATTCCTAATGCCCATAATCATAGAGCCCAGTTTTATAATTCCTGCCTCTTCCCTCTGCATATTATTGTTCCTACTTCTGTGGAAACTCCTACCACAAATAGCATTAAATTTTCCAGTATTTTGAGTTCCAAGTATTTTACACATGTTAATGAATTTAATTTTTATACCCTCAGAAAGTGAAAACCATTTCTGTCTCTGTTTTTCAAAGAAAGTGGAGGTATGGAGAGGTATAATGCAGGCCTTAAAGCATAGAAAGTTAAATGAGATTATGCATGTTTCAAAAAAAGATGTTGTATATTAGTCTTCAGAAAAAAAATACTGTTTCTGTTGTTCCCAGCCTATAAAAATGATGTTTACAGATTCCAACAACCCTGTAACCCTGAGACTTACAATGGAAAAGAAGTAGAAATAAACAAGGGAAATTGTACTAAGTTCTACTACAGAGCAACAACCACCCTGTATGTAAGTGGACCACCTTTACACATTCGTTATGGACTTAGGGACACATTGGCTTGTAGTTCTTATAACTTAAATGCAATCAAGCATACAGCACTTTCCCCTAATCTCCTTCTTCTGCTCATTATCAGCCCTGGGTGTCAGCAGCTTTTTGTACAATGCAGTGTGCTGCACACCTCCCCAGTTATGAGGTCTGGTCCTGAGGGGAGCCCTCCAGACCCATCACAGGGCAGATCTGAGATCAGAGCATGTCCAGTCTTTGAGTCTCTTAGCTTACTTCATAGCAGGCGTTATATTGAGTCTGATTTTTAACACACCATTGAAAAAGGTACAGAGGGCCTTTCTTGAATTCAGGTCATGAAGGGCTCTATCCAGTGTTTAGACCTAGCTGTCTGAGTTAGTGTTGTGCCTTAGGTCAGCAATTCATTGGTGGAGGCCTGAGATCACTTGTGGATTGGCATTAGGGTGAAGCTGATATTTAGTGATTGTTATTTAGTGAAACAGTGGTCTCTGAACAGTAAGGAACAAAGCAAACACCTCCCCAGAGGCCATGCAAGTGCTTTATGAAGTATGACTCCCATCGTAGTGTGTGTCAACCACACTCTTGAGTTGTGCGGTACAAAGCTGAGGGACTGTGGATAAGCAGAGACTCACCCTATGGGATGAAGTTGCATCCCTGATCAGAGAAAAGAAAGCTCTAGGCCAGCACTTCCAGCGTGCCCAGGTGTGGGACATGTATCATGTTTATTTTTTTATTTTTTTGCAACAACCAATGAGAAGCCTGGGGAAGTGGCTCAGATGGCAAAATATTTTCCTTGCAAATACAAGGACCCTGCATTCAACCCCCAGAACCCACTTTTAAAAAGTGGGACATAGGAAGCACTTATTGTCAATCCAACAACCTGACTTTCATCTCCAGGCTCCACATGGTGAAAGAAGAGAACAGACTCTGTTCTCTGTGGTGGATAATCACCACACACACACACACACACACACGTACTGGCTAGTTTTGTGTGTCAACTTGACACAGGCTGGAGTTATCACAGAGAAAGGAACTTCAGTTGGGGAAGTGCCTCCATGAGATCCAGCTGTGGGGCATTTTCTCAGGCCCCTTGTGGGTGGTACCATCTCTGGGCTGGTACTCTTGGGTTCTATAAGAGAGCAGTCTGAGCAAGCCAGTAAGAAACATCCCTCCATCTCCTCTGCATCAGCTCCTGCTTCCTGACCTGCTTGAATTCCAGTCCTGACTTCCTTTAGTGATGAACAGCAACGTGGAAGTGTAAGCTCAATAAACCCTTTCCTCCCCAACTTGCTGCTTGGTCATGATGTTTGTGCAGGAATAGAAACCCTGACTAAGACACACCCACAAACACATACACACACAAACACATATACACATAGCATACACACATACACACACAAACCACACATGCACACAAACACACACATACATCCACACACATATATACAGACAGAAACACACATACACACACATACACACACACAAACAAACCACATGTGCACACAACCCTACACATACAAATACACACATATACACACACATAAACACACAATATATACACATAGGGTATATACACAAACACAAATATATATACACACACATAAACACACATACACAGTGCATACATATACACAAACACACATATATACACAATTAAATTAAATTAAATAAACACACTTAAAGTGGTACATACTTAGGAAGTAGGGAAAGGAAGATCTCTATGAGTTCCATGTCAGCCAGGGCTATATGGTGAAACCATGTCTTTAAAAAAACAAAACAACAACAACAAAGTAAACCTAAGCATGTAGGCTTGGAATCTCAGTTCTGGGGAGGCAGAGGATAGGCCAGACAGATCCCCAAGGTTTACTAACCACCTATCATAGCCTCTTTGTCAAGTCCTAGGCTGATGAGAGACCCTGTCTCAAACAAAACAAAACCTGCCAAGGTGGATGGATGGTGCCTAAGGAACACCTGAAGTTGTTCTCTGACCTCTACAAGTATACACAGATATGAGCACACAGAAATAACATACGAGAGAGTTATCAGCAGCGTCACATAAGTTCATATGTATGAATACGCTAACAGACGTGCTAGCTGTCAGATTGGGAACATATGCCCACGCCCAGCACCTGAGTGTCCGTGTGTTTACCTATTCATCTCCAGTGCTGCCTCAGAGAAGCAGGGCAGACTCATAGCTCCTAATTTCTGTCTCTTTTCTAGAGAACTCTTCCTGACATTCATGCTGGGGAAAGTAATCATATGTGACTCAGACCCAGACATGCTACTTGAAGCTGGTGTGTCCATGGCAAGTTACTTACTGTCTCTGAACCTTGATCTCTCCCTTTATAGTACATGGTGAGAACTTATCACTGCCTGGCACACATGTAGGTAGTAAATGCTTACTATGTGGTAGCTATGGTGAGGGGTTGGCATGAAGGTTGATGGGAGTGAAACACAAGAGATAAATAGGTTTTCAACAATAGTCTATCATTGAGGAAGAGATGACTGGAAGCCAAACCACACTCCCAAACTCTGAAATGTGCTAATTACAGGAAAGAAAAAAAAAACAAAAAAACAAAAAAACAGCTATGCCATAGAAATAGGAAGGATCAGGAGAAACTGCCTGAATTCGAAACAATGCTCAGCATGTGGGCCACCTCTCCTACCTGAGGCCCTAGCCTCCCCTCCCCTCCTCTCCCCTCCCTCCTTTCTTCTCCTTCTCCTTCTCCTTCTCTTCCTCCTCCCCCTCCCCTCCCCTCCTCCTCCTCCCCTCCTCCTCCTCCTCCCCTCCTCATCATCATCCCCTCCTCCTCCTCTCCTCCTTCTCCTTCTCCTCCTCCTCCTCCTCCTCCTCCTCCTCCTCCTCCTCCTCCTCCTCCTTCTCCTTCCTATGTATAGGTATGGGAGAGATGGAGAGGTATGCATATGTGAGCATTGGTGTTCCTGAAGACAGAATACAGAGCTGGATTGGCTTCCCTGGGGCTGGAATTACAGGAGTTTGTGAGATACCTGATGTGGGTACTGGGAGCTAAACTCAGGTCCTCTTCATGATTGGCACATGATTTTAACTGCTGAGTGATTTGTCCAGCCCCTGACCTCATATCTTTTATGTGGTTAGAATCTGGCATCTTGGAAACTTAGTACAACCTGACTTCCATAGCCTAGGAATTGTGGCTCAGCCAACAGATTCAGAGGCCTGCTCCCTTGAACTCCCAGCTTCTACATGGTCTCCACTTAACCTTTAGTTAATTGCTTGGTTGGAGTCAAGTCCTGCAAAGACTCTAATGTTATAGTCTGGATCTCCCACATCACCCTGCCAACAAAGACTGTATATTAAAGGTCTTTTTTCAGTTTGGACTTGCTAGGAGGTGGAGTGTAGGGAGAGACCTTTGGGTCATTGGCAGCATGCCTTCAAAGGGGACCTGAGAGTCCCAGTCTCCTCTTTCTCTGCTTCCAGTTACCATGAATTCAGCAGCTCCTTCTACCACACTCACTCTGCCATAATGAATTGTCTCTCTCCCCACTATCCTCAAAGCAGCAAAGCTAACTGACAACAGACTGTAATGTGCATAACCATGCAACAATAGGAACCTCTGTTTCAAGCTAATTATTTCAGGTAGTTGTATTACTAACAGGAAAATAACACATGGATTCTTTGGAAACAAAAGCAGAGAGAGTCAAAGAGGAAGGCTTATGAATCCTTGGTTGACTGACACAGTCTTCGGCTGCAAGAACGAGGGAGACAGCAAAGGCCAGGGAAGAAAGAGAGTGAAAGCAATTACTAATACAGCTGTGGCTTCCCAAGAAAACCCAGCTAGATAGGACATGCTGTATAGTCTGCTGAGTGGAGAAGTAGAGAAGGGTTTTCTGCCAGATCTTTCTTGCCCTCTATGGTGGTCTTATAAGACCCTCACCCTCGGTCAGTGGCACTTACTTCGAGATGCACCCCAAGTGAGATACCAAGATGCAAATTAATGCAAAAGCAAGAGATTTATTTTCCAGCACCTTGGGGTCAACCTTCAATTAGTCAGTCCCTCAAGACAAGTTACTAAGAAGGCAACCCAAATGGCTATTACATGAAGTTTTTATACTTTTTAGGGGCACAGGTTATATCAGCAAGGTTACAATTCAAACTTATTGGCTAAGAATATTGACCTTTAAATCTATTGGCTAGCAAGCACGACACGCATTTGAACTCTACCTGGGACTTTTCAGAGGGCCAGGTAACTATCAGTCAGTACATTCTGAGAAGCTTTTACTCTGTTCCTGTGGGTAGAGAATGGAATTTGGCCTAGATTTGACTCCAGGCAGGAGGGGGGGACTGTAAGGAGGGTGTGGGACTGAAGAACCCCTCAGGGCCTCTCATACTCCCTTTTCTTGCACAAGCCCCAATCCTGGAGCTATGCTCAAGGGTCTTCTGGTTCTATCCTCAGGGTCTCATACTGTTGGCCCAGGACCATCAGCTGCATTGCTTCTATTCTCTCTTTTCTGAAGGCTATAAGCTTGTTCAGTATGCAGGGTTCAAAGGTCAACAATAGGAGGAGAACAATTAGGAGTCCTAACAAGGTGGATATGAGGGTGGCTAGCCAAGGGGAGGAATTAAACCAAGACTCAAACCCACCCTGACTCTGTTCTCTTTCTCTCTTCTACTTGGTTAGCCTTTCTCTCACCTTGGCCATTGAATCATTAACAATCCCAGAATGTTCTATATAAAAGCAACATTACTCAGCTAAAGCAGCACAGAGCCCTCCTTGCTGAAGGAAAAGTTAAGTCTAATCCCCTCCTATTCTGTAGTATTTACTGCTTCTGATAATGAAGTCAATGATTCTTGAAGGTGACTGATGGACATTTCTATTCTCTCTATATCTAAATCAATGGCTACTCTCAAAAACTGTCATAATTTTTCCCTTGTAAGACCAAAGCGGAGGTCCTGATGGCTGCCCTGGCCACCCCCAATCCCAACTGAAGGGAGACAGTGAGTGCTATAACAGGTTTGGCAGACAGGCACATAGGATGGGGGAAGGAACCAGAATCCTAAGGTACCACCAGGCAGTCATGATCAAGGTTGAGTGGCCTTGAGCTTGAGTGGATTGTCCATCTTCTGTCCGCCCAGTGGGGTCTCTGGGGAGTGGGGCATCTGCAGTTTCACATGGGAGACATGTGTCCAGGCTGCAATACCACCCACCTTGAGGGCTGTGGGAGTGGCTAGCAGCACTAGGAAGACTCTCTTCCACTGTGGTTCCAGCAACTGTGCCTTACATAGGCCCAGTCATCGATCTGGAAGCAGTGAGGGGTCTCTGGTGTCCCTGGAGCATTTAAAGCAGACAGTTTGGGCCAAATCTCATGTTGTTTTGAATGAAGGGCTTTGGAGCCCCAAGAAGAGATTCTTATCAGTGAGATGGGATACTTCCAGGAAGGGCCTAGTAGACACCAAGGGAGTTGGGGAACCAAACAGGATCTCAAAAGGGGTCAGGCTCAAATGGTAGGAGGTGTTCTAGGCTCCGACCAGGGCCAGGAGAAGGAGCACCACCCAGTTAGCACCAGTCTCCAAGGTTAATTTAGTTAAGGTCTCTTTTAGCTTTCTGTTTATTCTCTCTACCTGCCCTGAGATCTGGGGATGGTACACACAATGGAGCTTCCAATTAGTCCCCAATATCTCTGCCAATCCCTGACTTACATTAGAAACAAAAGCAGGGCCGTTGTCCGATTTAACTACCTTCAGTACTCCAAACCTGGGGAAAATTTTCCTCTAATATCTTGGCAACCATAGTAGCTGTTTTCTGCTTAGTGGGTCAAGACTCAGCCCATCCAGAGAAAATACCTACAAACACTTGAAGGTCTTTGTAACCATATTTTCCTGGTTTAACTTCTGTAAAATCAACCTACCAATATACTTCAGGCCATTCTCCCTAGGTTTTTTTGCCTTGTTTTCTCTTGGCCGCATACGCATTCACTTGCTGGCACATACCTTACACTGTTCTACTGTGTCTCTGGCCCAAACCCTGAGGTTTATTATATATACTGTAGGTCCCTTAACTGCTTGCACAGGCTTTTTATCCCCTAAATGAGTCCATCCGTGCATTTGGCCTAGTAAGTCTTTGCTTGCTTTCTGGGGACTATAGTTTTCTTGTATGCGTCATTGCCCTTCCTTCTCTAGGTAATAGTTGGTAGGGTGGCAGCAGTCTGAGTCCTTTCTTCTTCTGTATATTTTAAGTGAGGCCATTCCTTAGTCCAGTCCCATTTCCCAGTGGGTGTCTCTCGCAGGCCCATAACCGGGACAGGCTCCTGCATAGATAGCCACTTCTCAAGCCAGTTGATCTGCCTGGTTATTGCCTCGGGCCACTGAGTCTCTTCCCTTCTGATGACTTGGACAAAGAATAATACTCACACTTGCTGGCTTCATCAGGACATCCAAGAGATCCAAGATTTCCTGCTTGTTTTTATTTCTTTTCCCTCTGATGTGAGCAGTCCTCTCTCTTGGTATATAGCCCTATGGATATGGGCTGTGGCGAAGGCAGACCTGCTATCCTTGTAGATGTTAATTTTCTTGCTGGCCCCACGTTCCAGGGCTTTGGTGAGGGCAATTAGCTCTGCTTTCTGCACCAATGTGCTGGGGGTTGGGGGAGAGTGGAGGTTTAGTCCAGATGACATTTGAGCTGTCCACCAGCATCTGCTCGTCTCTGACCTTCATGGAGAAAACTGTTCCTGTCTGTAAATCGGGGTAGCCTTGGCTTTCGGCAGGGGTCGGTCAGAGAGGTCTTTCCTCTATCCATGGGCTCTCCTTTTGAGCCAGTTAGTTGTGGCCCAATGAGCAGGAAATGTATCTGGGTCCCCATCTTGGAGAGTAAGTCTCGCCCCAGCAGAGGGTAGGGACAGTCTGGGTTGACCGTAAATGAATGGGATAACGGGCCCATTCCTTAGGTTCTCTGTTCTTCAGGTAGTCTATGAACACATTTTGGTGCCAGTGGCTCCTTGGACCCAAGATTTTTTCTTGGGAACAGGGCCATTGCCTAGGAGGTGGACTGAGTACTGAGTGTGTATGTCCACCAAGATTGAGTGGGTTTCCCCTCCACTCTCAGAGTTACCCTGGGTTCAGGGAGGGGTCTGAACCCTGTTCTCCCTAGTTGCTGTCTTCCCCCAGGGATAACACCTTTGCCATTTGGGGACTGAGATTTCCTGCCCCTAGCTTCCATTTGTTGGGGCACTCTCAGGCCCAGTGGCCCCTCTCCTTGCAATATGCACACTGGTCCTTTTCAACGGGTTTTCTGTCTCTCTTTGGTTGGAGTCTCTCTTCTCTGCTTTCCCTAACTACTATAGATAGCCAGGACTTTCTGTAGATTCCTTCCCTGTTGCTTTTCTTCCTTTCTCTTTCTCTGCTCCTTTCCCTCCTCTGTCTCCCTGTTGTGGTCGACTTTCTCAGCAACCTGCACTAAATCCCTCAGTGACTCACCCTGTAGTCCCTGTAGCCTCTGAAGCTTGTTCGTGGTATCTCCACTAGCCTGGTCTATAAAAGCCATAGTCAGAGTAGCTCTGTGCTCCTCTCTGCTGGGGTCACAGGGTGTATTCTGACAAAATGTCTCCCTGACTCCCTCTAGAAAGGCAGCAGGCAACTCATCTGATCCCCGTCTAACCTCACGTACTTTGGTCAAATGTGTGGGTCGTCATGTGGCCCCCCTTGAGACCTGCTAATGGAGTCTGGTGGTAGACCTTCAGGTGCCCCTTACCTTCTGCCATATTAAAGCCCCAGTCAGGTCTAGTCAGGGAAAGCTGCTGTCAACAACAGCCTGGTCAATCAATGGTGCACCCTCCCAACGCCCTCTGTGTCTGAGGGGGCATTCTTTCTGGCTTCCTGCATTACCCTCTCTCGCTCTTCAGTAATAAAGAGCACCCTTATGAGAGATTGGATATCATCCCCTATGGGCTGATGAGTAAATAAAAGTCTCAAAAAGATTAATTGGCCCCTTGGGGTTATCTGTGGGGGATGGGGGGGGTGGGGAGTTGGACCTTCCAGTTGTACAAGTCGGCCAAAGAGAAGGGCCAATATTGCAGAGCCTGATTGCCCTTTTCTAGAGGCCCATAAGCCATCAGCAGGAGAGCCACTGTGGTATCAGGGAAGGTGGCTGTCAGACTTCGGGTCCCCATAGCGAAATAGGAAGTTGAGGTCCTCCTCCCGCTCCTTCCTCTGGTAAAGGGGGTTACAATAGCCCTTTTCCTGTATGGGCTGGGGATGCTGGAGGCAGTGCCAGCACTGGCCTGGCGGGGTCATGGGGGCAAGGGGAGGAGGATATGGAGGAGGAGGAGGGTCTTGGAGCAACAGATCTGCTGTTGAAGGATCTTGGGGGATTGACTTCTTCTCAAGTTGGGATCCCTCTTCTTCTTCGTGATGGCCAGAACCTGTGAGACAGGTCTTGGGGAAAGAAAGGCTTTTATCCACTGGATTCTTCTAGGTAACTATATAGGGCACTTGGTCTGGGTGCCCAAAGGACTGGAAAACCCCTTAGGGTCCCTCAGTTTGAATGAGAATGGCCTCTATAGGGCTCATATATTTCAAGCTTGGTCGTCGGGGAGTGGTGCTCCTTGAGAGGGATTAGAAGACGTGGCCTTGTTGAAGGAAGTGTGTCCCTGAGCATGGGTCTGAGGTTTCAAAAAGCTCAAGCTAGGGCCCAGTGTCTTGCTGTTCCTGCTGCCTATGGATCCAGATGTAGAACTCTCAGCTTCTTCTCCTGTGTCTGCCCGTGTGCCATGCACTCTGCGCCGTGACAGTGAGGGACTAAACCTCCGAAACTGAACCGGTAAGCCATTCCCAATTAAATGCTTTCTTTTATGAGAGTTGCCGTGGTCATGGTGTCTCTTCCCAGCAATAGAACACTGACTAAGACACCTCCTGAATCTCATTAATTAGATTTCCCTGGTGCTCTGTGAGGTCCTTTGCCTCATGGGATTTCCTCCATGACCAAGAATCAAGACCTTAGACCTGAGGGAGGAAATATTGAAGTCAGACCCCTGAGGGAAGGTGTCTGGAGAGGCAAGGAGAGGATGAAGGCTGCTGACGAGATGGTCAGCGAAGCAAGCAGCCAGCCTGGGGAGCTGAAGGGTGCTGGAGAATCCCACCAATCAGATCTCTGACAGAATCTGCACCCAATAGCCTGCCCTGAGCTAATGTCACAGAAGACTAAGCCTCGGAGATAGCATTCATAATGATATTCCTCTGATGGAATCATGTTCATTCAGAACTTTAGACTGTGGTCTTGTTTGGAGAGAGGACCTTTATATGTGTAATTCGTTAAGAAGAGGTCATAGATTAGGGTGGGCTCTGAAGCTTATAGAATGAGTGTCCTTATGAGAAATGAGGTGGTCAGGGGACACGAGGTTAGTGTGAGAAGTCCTGAATTCCAAGTATCAAGTGTAGATGGGAAGAAAGGGACTCATATAGATAAACATGGGAAGACCCTGTCATGTGATGCCTCAAGTAGACTGTGAGAGATGGGACAAAACTCCAAGGGATACTAGAGAGTGCTAGACACTAGCAAGAGAATAGCATTCTTCTCTAGAGCTGCCCAAGGGAGCATGGCCTTAAAGACACTTGGATTCCAGCTTCTTGTCCCCAAGTGTAAAAAAATAGATTTTCTTTTGGTAAATTGATGGATTGATTAATATTTGAAAGGATGCCTCTCCATGTAGCCCAGGCTGGACATCCTCCTGCCTCAACTTCCCCAGAGCTGGAATTACAGGCATAAACACCATGCCCAGCCTAGTGAGGTCATCTGCAGCGAAGCTAACACTGTTCCTGGTGTACATTGCCACAGCCAGGCTCTGGCCCTCACACTTTCTGGGTACTGACCAGGCTCACGCTCACAGTAAAGTCACTGTGAGGATGGGAACTCTGACGTCATGCTGACTGCCTCTGCTGGACAGGAGGATGCAGAAATGAGCAGTTAGTAAGTAGAAGGGGTATCTTAAATGCAATGTTCTGTTTGAGCCCCTTGAGAAGGGGTCCAGTCTTACTCCACCCCCCTTTGAGAAGAGAGGGGGACCCCATCTTACTCCCCTCCCCTCTTCTTCTTTATAGTGATGGGAAGAAGAGACACTGGTGGGTGCCACTGAAGAAGACAGGGGGGTGCTGAAGTTCTCTGAGGAACAAGGATGTAGAATGGCCCATTCTGACTCTCTCCTTTTCTCTTCTCTTCTCTTCTCTTTATTTCTCTTCTCTTCTCTTCTACGTTCTCTTTTTCCTTCCTTCCTTTCTTTTTGTTTTTTTGTTTTGTTTTGTTTTTTGAGACAGGGTTTCTCTGTGTAGCCCTGGCTGTCCTGGAACTCACTCTGTAGCCCAGGCTGGCCTCGAACTCAGAAATCTGCCTGCCTCTGCCTCCCAGAGTGCTGGGATTAAAGGCGTGCACCACCACTGCCCAGCGACTCTCTTTTCTTTAAAAAAAAAAAAATGTTTCTCATGTGTATGAGTGTTCTACTGTATGTATGTACCATATGCATGTATGCATCACATGTACACCTGGTTGGTGCTCACAGAGGTCAGAAGAGAGCATCAGATTCTCTCTCTCTCTCTCTCTCTGTCTCTGTCTCTGTCTCTGTCTCTCTCTCTCTCTCTCTCTCTTTCTCTCTGTCTTTTTCCTCCTCACCCCACCTCCTTATTTAATGCTGGGTCTCATGTAGTCTAGGTTTGCCTTGAAGTCACTATGGAGACAAGAATGACTTAGAATGTCTACTCCTGCTGCCTCCTTCCTTCCACAGGCTGGGGTACAGACCTGCACACTGCACCTGGTCTACATAATGCTGAGATGGAACCCAGGGCTCCATGCACACCCAGCAAGTCCTCCCCCAACAGAACTGCATCCCCAGCCGTGACTTATTCTTTGTGCTGAGGTGCCATTTTTTTCCATAGTTTGAAGCTCTAAAGTACCAGGCCTAGGCCTTATGCCCAGAGCCAGCAGTGGGGCAGAGTTCATGGTGGGTAGAGGCCTCAGGAGGGAGGGCACGGGGTTGAAAGCCCTGTTAAGAATTCCTGAGAGGAAGCTGTCTGCAGAGGATGATAGACTCATAAAAAGCTGGCATGACTGGAGAGTTGGGAATGTCGCTGATCTAATAGTCTCATTACAATTTCTTCTGGGCTATTTTTAGATGCAGAGACCCTGGTGGGGGACAGAGTGACATAACTCCTGCCCCTGGAACAGGGCCTGGGTGTAAGCCCCCACGAGTGTGGATGGCTGCTTGTTTATATAATAATGTACACAACTTCACATTCCTCCAAGGAATGTCCTCTCTGTTAACGTTAATGACTCCATGATAATCTTAGACAGCACATGAGAGTCCAAGAACTGAAGGTGTGGCCAATGTCTCAACAAAATGGTAAACACTGGGGCCTCCAGGACAGCCCTGAAGGCTATGGGAAAGAGATACACGAGTTAAAATATATATAATTTCTCAACTATACTAAATATAAGAGCGCAATATGAATTATGAGGGGCTTCACCAATCTAAAGGAACAAAGGCAGCTGCATTAATGGCCCAGTTTGTTAGAAAGCTACAAAGAAGTGTGGACTCCTGAGTTCAAGGTCAGCCTAGGACAGATCCAGTTTAGGCCCAGGTGTGGTAGAAATGGTACTTTGGGGGCAGGGTTCCACCCAGCTAGTTTAACATCTGTGCTTAACATCCTAAAAAACTACAACAAAACTTTGGAAGATATTAACATAGCAAAACCCTGTCTTGTACCATTCAAGAACCAAAACCACAGCTACCAGATGACAGGGAAAGCACAAGGCCTGCCTGCCACCCAGTTCTCTGATATACCCGCCCTACCAATTTATTTTAAAATTGATTTATGATTTTCTTTGTTCTGCTACTAGAACTTCAAGACACTGCTTCCTCCTGGGAACTTGTTATCTGGAGTGACCAGCCTTTGTCTTCTTAGGGACCTTTGTCAGTCATATTTGGCTCTAGACTATGTTTCATTCTGTTTGAGGAGAGAGCTGTGTTTTGCTTGCTTGTTTTGTTTGTCGTTTGTGCATCCACCAGCAGTGATCCTGGAAGAATGAATGCTGCCTGAGAAGGCGCAGCAGCTGGGGTAAGTGTGGCCGAAGGCCTTGAGTTGCTCTGCGTGAGGGATGGGCATTTGCAGAGGCTGTGTTGGTAAAGGGCCACCTTGTAGTGTGGAGCATCTGGTTGGCCAACATCGTATCTGAACCAGGTGTTGGCATTTGAGTCTTTGGGTGTCTTGAAGAGTTGCTTACTCGTACTTGACGTGTTTGGAAGTTCTGCCTGCTCGTATGTCTGTGCACTCACTCTGTGCTCGCCTTGACTGCAGAGGCCAGAGAGAGTGTCAGATGCCCTAGAAATGGAATCGAGGATGATGGTGAGATGCCGCGTCGGATCCTCTGGAAGAGCAGCCGGTGCTCTGAACTGATGAGTTCTTTCTCCAGGTCCCCTAAACCTCCATCTCTTTTCACACCACTGATCTCACACTCTACAATGTTCCTTGGTTTGTGCACTTACTGGAGAAGTGGGAGCTAGTTGTTAAGGATTCAGGGTTTGGAGTCGGACTTCCTGGGTTTCAACTCCAATGTGACCAGTAAACGGCAAACCAAGAGGGAGAATTCCTGAATTCCTCTGTGTTCCAGCATCTTCATATGCCAGATTGCATATGTGATATTGCCTGCTTCCTTGACTCCTTGTGTGGGGTACTGGGTTAAATTGTATACTTCTGAAAACAAAAATAAATACCTTAACTTTCAGTTCCTCAAAAATCTCAGTCTATTTCAAATAAAGGCCTTGTTGGGAATCATAAAAAGAGAAAGAGGCATAAGAATATGTTATATGGATGTGTGTGGGGAAGGAGGTGCCCCAGCAGGCCCACGCCAAGACATCCCTTCCCCTGAGGGACCAGACACACAGTAGTATAGAATAGAGTTTATTCAGGCATGGGGATAGGAGTGAAGGGGGTAGTAGAGGCAGAGAGAGGGAGAGAGTAGAGAAGCAGAGGCCGGCCATGACCACGTGGAGAGAGGGGGAGAGGAGGGGGAAGGAAAGAGGGCAAGAGAGATGCTGAAAGAGTGAGAGAATAAGTTCTCTCAAGAGGAGGGAGGAGGGGTGAGGGGTGAGGGGCAAGGGGCAAGCAGCCCCGTTTTTTTAGTGGGCCACACCTACCAGGCTGTTGCCAGGTAGCTGTTGGGAGGGACATACCAGGCTGTTTTTAGGTAGCTGTGGCGTGGAGCGTAGACAGAATCCTAACAGGCTTCAAAAATAGTAACCAAGTTTTTAGGGTCAGCTCTGGTATTTATCTATCCGGTCCCTTATTAAAAGGGGATTTCTGGGCTGGAAAGACAGACAGCTCAATGGGTAAAAGCTGACAAGATAGGAGAGAACTGGCTTTTATCCCGTGTCCTCGGACCCCCATACACATGCTCCACCCACTTCCAACACACACAAGATAAATGAAATGATTTTAAAAGTTAAAGGGGAGAATTTGGACAAACATGCACCCAGAGAGAAATCCTTGTGAAGACTGGAATTATATCACTGCAAGTTAAGCAAATTCTGGCACTACCAGAAGCTAGAAGAAGCCAGGGACTCTCTCTTCCTTGCTGTTCAGAGGAAGCACAATCTTGCCCACACTTGGACTTCTGACTTCCCGCCTATAGACCGGAGGCAATCACTTCTTGTTCTCAGCCACTGAGCTCTAGGAAGCTAACACACCTAGATTAAATGTGTCCACGGCTCCAGAATGGAAGACTGCAGCTGATTAGCATAAAATACTGTATAAATGTTAATGCCATCGCTTCGTAGAGCTTCTTTTAGGGGTAGGGAGTGGAGTGCTGGGGGTTGAACCAAGCCTCGCACATGCTAATAGGTGTTCCCCACTAAGCTACAGTCCCAGCTCCTTCCTCGGTCTCTTTATTGACTGTATACTAATCTGTAGGATGGGCAGAATTTATCATTCAATGTTTGACTATAACCAAAATAATACACTGTTAAAAGTAATTCTAAAGTGCTTATAATAACAAAAGATCCTCCATTCAGCTTCAAATACTTTTGAAAGACAAACATTTTCAGTTATTTGGTCCTCACACTTGTTTTCTTGCTTGTAAGACATGGGCTTATGCACCTGTTTAGTGAGCTATCAGTTTGGGGTACTTTCTTCTGCCTCTGTGTTATAACAACCAAAAATGTTGGTTTATGACACCTCC
Organism: Apodemus sylvaticus; assembly: GCF_947179515.1. NCBI lineage: Eukaryota > Metazoa > Chordata > Mammalia > Rodentia > Muridae > Apodemus > Apodemus sylvaticus. The sequence continues at coordinate 6,041,356 of NC_067488.1, forward strand.
TACCCCCATACTTTTCTCTTTTATCATCTTTACAATATAATTATAGAACCATTTTTAGTTATGTAATGGACAGTTAAAATAGGCTTTTATGTTTCTGGTATTCAATAAGGATCCCAAAGCTGGAAACAGATGACCCTCGCATCCTAAGCAGAGATTCTTCACAATCCCTGTGGGAGTTCAGAAGAAATGGTTCCCAAGGGACTCCTCCAGTGAGGGCCACTAGGCACCTCTTGTCCAGAAAGGAGATGGCTGAGAATTTCCTGGGGCTCTAGGGAGCAAGTAATGGCACTGCTTCAGACAAGATCATTGGTGTTGTGTTCTCCTCTTTGCCCTCAGTACTGGATGGGAAAGATTGTCTCTCGTGTATTTTAGGCCAAATGAGGGGGATCCCAAGGGACTCCCTCAAGTGTGTCCTTAAGAGTTTCCGTTGAGTGACATCTTGAAACTGATAGAGCAGAAGACTCAGGTAGGGCCAGGATTTCCAAGCTGTAGCAGAGAAGGAGTATAGTTGATCGGAGTATACAGAAAGTAGCTTTCATAACACACACACACAGAGAGAGAGAGAGAGAGAGAGACAGACAGACAGACAGACAGACAGAGAGCGCGCACAATCTTGTGTGTTATTTCAGACCCAATTGTTCTAAACGTAAGTGTTCCTCTCTGGAATCTGCTGTATTTTATTTGGCATCCCTGCTCACACAAACTTGAAGCCATGTCAGCCCAAACCATGGGCAAGGAGACATATAAATTGGGTCAGAACTGGATGTTACAATGTTAGACTAAAATGGACTTCGGGTTCCCCCAGAGATGAGGGAAGACTATTCATTAACAACCCTAGAGAGCTTAGAAAGGCTATAGAAACTAATGCTGCATCCAAGGGGTGACAGACAGACGGACAGGTCTGTAGCTGGAACCTTCCACGTCTACGTTTTTGCTGAGCAAGTTACATTTAAAGTATCACTATTACATAAATATTATTTGTGGCTGAGCCAGACCGCAGATCAGATTGCATTTCTTATTCAACTTTTAATTTTTTCCCCTCTAACAATCATCTACTTTCAGCATTTTTCATTTTTAAAAGCCATTCGTGTTTCCTTTTCTGGGAATTGCTTACTCAGGCCCTCTGCGGGGTTGTTGAGTTTCCTCTTACTCATTTATCAAAGGTCCTTTATATGCAAAGACAAACAGAACAAAAAACCTGAAGGAAGGCTCTTCTCAGGGAGAATTGGAGATGCTAAGTGACAGGTTATTGGTGGAACTTTTGTTTTATTTATTTTTATTAGATATCTGTATTATTTACATTTTGAATGTTAGCCCCTTTCCATGTTACCCCACTGAAAACCCTCTATTCCATCCCCTGTCCCCCTGTTTGCCCACCCCCCAATTTCCTGACTTACATTTTCCTATCCTGAGGAATAGAGCCTTCACAGGACCAATGGCCTCTCCTCTCATTGATGTCTGAAATGGTCATCTTCTGCTACATATGTAGCTGGAGCCAGGAGTCCCTCTGTTTTGGTTTTTCGAGACAGGGTTTCTCTGTGTAGCCCTGGCTGTCCTAGAACTCAGTCTGTAGACCAGGCTGGCCTCGAACTCAGAAATCCACCTGCCTCTGCCTCCTAAGTGCTGGGATTACAGGCGTGCGCCACCACCACCCGGCTTCTGTGTGTACTCTTTGGTTGGTGGCTTATTCTCTGGGAGCTCTGGGGGTTGTTTTGTTTTTTAAATGTATTTGTTCTTTCGAATATCTATACCTTAGATAGACGGGTCTTCGGTCACATATCCTCTTCCTCACACAGAAACCCCACTTCTCCCAGAAAGCACCCCACGTTTACGTTCATCTCTGTTTGTCTGTGGCCCAACGGTGGGGTTGGAGTTGTCTTCTTGAGCATGGGTAGAGACCAGGCTGGCCTCGAACTCAGAAATCCACCTGCCTCTGCCTCCCAGAGTGCTGGGATTACAGGCATGCGCCACCACTGCCTGGCCACAACTACCGTTTTTTAATTTTTATCTCTTTTCATTTTATTTTATTTTATTTTATTTTATTTATTTACTGTTTTGTCTCAGTGCTGGGGATTGAATCCATGGCCTTACACAAATCTTGTCACACCCTTTCTGACAGTTAGTTCGGAAGCTTTTCACCAGGTCCAACCCTTTAAACCAAACTTTTCCAAGTTAGTGGCTGTGTAAGTATTCCTTCAAAGCTCCCACATTTACTCCTTGGGTAAAATCGTCCTAGGGAAGTTGTATGTGATCCATGCCCTCCCCCCGCCCCCCAGCTTTTTCCTACTTTGTACAAGATCATTTGTCCTTGAGACAGTTGCACGGCATTTGCCCACACAAGGAAACAGCTGTACTGCTCACAGCGCAGAGCCTGTGTGGGCACTCCTCCTAAGAGCCGCTACTGTGCAGTCATCGTCAAGTTGGAACTCTGGATGGCAAAGATTGAGATTTTAACCTTCGTCCCCATTTCCATCATGATCTTAGGATCCTGATTTGATAACAGGCTGCACAATAAGTAGGTTTACTTTCTCTTCTCTGGCTGCTGAGGTGTGGTTTCTGAGGTCTCTCTGACATGATGGTAATAGGTATGAGGACACTGTCAACTGTTCAGACTACTGTCCCTGCATAGAAGACTTGTAAGTGGTGACACACCACTCAACTCATTTTCACATGTAATTCATTTCAAAGATTTCTTTTGTTCTTGTCGGAAATTAAACACTCCCCAAAATAAATGCATTAAAATGCAGATTCAGAGATGCTTTTAGAGAACAAGAGACTGAAGAATTGCAGGTCAGATTAGTTGTCAGCGGAGGCCCATTTGTCGATAATTCCTCAGAAGAGCCCAGGATGTTCTTCTCTTCTTATTTTTATTTATAAATTCAATTTAGGACTGCAATGAGACAGACTGCATCTCCCTGTTTCACTGTCTAATTTACTTACTTCTCTAGAATAAATGACATGTCAGAAGGGCTGCTCTTCAGAATCCCAGGGCCCTAGAAAAAAAAGAAAAGCCTTTGAGTGTCTCGCAGATGCCAGATCTGGTTAGCCTCAGCGATGTTAGCCGCAGCTTTGGAAACCTCCTGTGTCCCTGCTCCTGCTCAATGGGAAGACAGCTCCATCTTAACACCTGAGTGCTTGTACCCGCCCTTACTCCTCTGCAGCATGCAAGTTCATGTGTGTGCTTCCATGCTTCAGCAGCAGAACGATGTTCAGATAAAAATCTGGTCGGTGTACAAATCAATCAAAGATCTGTAATGCAAGCTTTTCAAAGCATTGTGGGAAAGAATAGAAATGTCTGCCAAGGGACAGTCACATTGCTGGCACCGTTGTTGGGTATTAGGGAACAGTTCTGTTGAGATTCCAGACAGTTTCCTTCAGGCAAAGGAGGAATTTGAAGGCTAGAAAATCAGAGTCACTTTCTAAAGCCTCTAGCTGGTAAATGTCAGTTTTCCCATGGCACGCAGCCTCAGCTGAACTCCATGCAGCCCTTCTTGAGAGGATTGATAGTATAAAGTATAACCAGCACATCACATCTAATGGATTCAATGAACCTCTGATAAATTTTTTATTAAAACAAATCAGTGACTTCACCAAGACAGTGGGATCACTATGAGTAGAAGAACCTGGGCAGCCTGGTAAGACCTTGTCTCAGGAAAGCAAACAAATGATAGAATCCCCTCCAAAAAGCAAAGCAAAGCAAAACCTAGGGTTGGGAATTCACAGGAAGAGTGAATACCTAATATGTTTGTTATAAAAAAGAAACCCCAGGCAGTCATGGTGCTGTGTAATCCTCCACTGTTTCAGTATGTACCCGATGCAGGAATAGAGGAGTAAACAAACAGATGTGGCTGGAGAGATGGCTCAGCGATTAAGACTGCTCTCCCATAGCCGGGCGGGCGGTGGTGGCACACGCCTGTAATCCCAGCACTCTGGGAGGCAGAGGCAGGCAGATTTCTGAGGCCAGCTTGGTCTACAGAGTGAGTTCCAGGACAGCCAAGGCTATACAGAGAAACCCTGTCTTGAAAAAACCAAATCCAAAAAAAAAGACTGCTCTCCCAGAAGTTCTGAGTTCAATTCTCAGCAACCACATGGTAGCTCAAAACCATCTGTAATGGGGTCTGATGCCCTCTTCTGGTGTGTCTGAAGATAGCAACAGTGTACTCACATAAAACAAATCTTAAAAAAAAAAAAAAGCAAGAAACAACAACAACAAAAAAAAACACAAACAGATGTGCTCTCCCCAAACCCTTAGAAGTGGGTTCCAAACCAAGCCCTGTAGGCACTATGATTTCCTGTATATGCACAGCTATAATGGTAACAGCAAATAAACACAAAAAGGAGGAATAATTCTCTTTCTTTCTTTTAACTCATGGCTGGAATGATTATGTAATAATATTTAGAACTATTTTCTTTAGTTTTATGGTCTTTCACCTATTTATCAAACAACCTTTGAAGCTCAACAGAAATGACACATTCTACCGAGCCTTCAAGTCCTCCAACTGAGACAAAAGTACTCTCACCTCTCTCTTCATGTCTTAAAATATCTATCTATCTATCTATCTATCTATCTATCTATCTATCTATCTATCTATCTACGTATCTACCCACCTATCTATCTATCTACCTATCTATCTATCTATCTATCTATCTATCTATCTATCTATCTATCTATCTACCTATCTATCTACCTACCTATCTACCTATCTACCTATCTACCTACCTATCTATCTACCTATCTACCTACCTATCTACCTATCTATCTACCTACCTACCTATCTATCTACCCATCTATCTATCTATCTATCTATCTATCTATCTATCTATCTACCTACCTATCTATCTACCTACCTATCTACCTACCTATCTACCTACCTATCTACCTATCTATCTACCTACCTATCTATCTATCTCTAATCTATCTACAATATACCTATCATCTATCTATCTTAGGTTCCTGACCTTGAGTTCACAGTAGGAAAACACCTCTATATATCCATGTTGCTGAATCAGTATCTCATTCCACTGCATCATCCAAGTTGGTCTGGAACTCTTTTTTTTTTTTTTGGATTTGTTTTTTTTTCGAGACAGGGTTTCTCTGTGTAGCCCTGGCTGTCCTGGAACTCACTCTGTAGACCAGGCTACACAGAACCTTGAACTCAGACCTTGAACTACCAGGCCTTGAACTCAGAAATCCTCCTGCCTCTGCCTCCCAGAGTGCTGGAACTACAGGCGTGCGCCACCACCGCCCAGCTGGTCTGGAACTCTTGATCCATCTGTCCCAGCCTTTCAAGTGTTCTGATTTCAGGCATACATGATAACATACCAGGATATAATCTTTGAACTGAGGCAGGAATGCATGCTTCGAGGGGACGGGAGACGAGATGGCCGCAAGCTGCAGCTTAGTTTTCAGAGAGACGCCAGGGAGAGGAACTGTGACCAGGAAGAATTAGGAGGCACGGAGGGAACAGAGTCTCCTGCTCCCCTCGGTGGGGACGATCAGATCCACGTGTCAGCTGCTTCCAGTTCATTTTGTATTTTCTGTATTTGTTCACTTCATACTCATCACACGTCAAGTGGTGGTAACAATTCTATTAGGAAACTCTCCAGCGCCCTAGACAACTGTGGATGTTACGTAACTGTGGAAGTTCATGCTCTTTCCATCTTCAGAGGCTTCTTCTCCCAACTGAACTCACATCTCCCAATGACAGAGTGAATTAGGAGTAGAATCGCTGTGGCAGGTTTCTAGAACAGTGCGTCCGGAAGGGGATGTTTTGGAACTTCTGGTAGAGCTTGCTAAAAATGTATCACCTTTCTGCTGCTGCCGCCTGGTCCCTAGGGAGCGGGCAGAGGCATTCTGCCTGGAACCCACAGCAATGGCCGAGGAAGGCATCTCTGCCTGAGGCAGCTTGGGCATTGAACGCGCCTGCTACTTTTCAGGAGGTGTGGGAGACTCCTTGTAGCCACAGAAGCCTGGCACAGTTCTCTAAGAGAAGAACTGGCAAGAGTCAAATATTTTCTTTGCATGTCCACATCCGGCTGTGGTGGGCCTTAGCCTATCCTGCTAGAGGAGGCCATTTGTACTGACATCAAACTCATCTAATTATGGCCGATGACAGCAAGAACTATGAGAATGGTGGACCCCCTAAAATTGACAGAAAGGGAAGTCAAGAGGAGTGGGTCACAGCGCTCCTTGGTAGTTAGGACTATGGTTGTCTGAAGCCAAGAAAGGAGACAAAGCAGAGAAGTCCAACTTTGGGCGTTGACACCCATAGGTTGAGCATGCACCAGTGGAGACCATGCATTCATGTATATATTAGGTCTGCTGGACACAAAGAAAGGACACAAAGGTGGCAGGCAGGGAAGGGCCTGGGGTGGGCCTGGGAGGACTTAGGACAGGGTGAACAAGCTCAAAAGTCATTGAATGGACCCCTCAAAGAACTAATGAATACTTTTAATTAAAGAATAAGGTTGGGATGCTAGGGAGAGCGGCAGACACCTTTAATCCTTGCACTCAAGATGTAGAGGCAGGGGCATCTTTGTGAGTCCCAGGACAGCATGACTACATGGAATATGGAGAGATCCTGCATCAAAATAAAAATAAAAACAAAAACAAAAATAGGGCTAAAAATGTAGTTTAGTTTGTCGGCTGATTGCCTAGCACATGCGAAACCTGGGTTCAAGCCCTCAAACCACTGAATGTTGCATGTAGGACCACGTGTCACAATCCCAGCACTCAGGAGGAAGAGACGGGGTCAGAAGTTCAAGGCTATCTTCTGCCATATAGTGATTTCCAGGTCAGTGTTGGCCACATGAAAGCAGCTTTTTAAAATAAAATAAGACCTAAGTTTCTTCCCACAACCCCTCCCCATGTACTGACTTACTCAGAAATGTCCCAGTGCACCGTCTCAGAGGCTCTGCTGCACTTTGCCAGAGAGAAGCTACACTCTGCTGAAGGGCAATGATTCAATGGCCTCTACACTGACGTGAATTTCGCCAGTCCGTCAGCACCAGGATTCCATCTAGATGCTGTATCACACTGAGCTATCCTGTCTCTTTAGTTTCTTAGAAGTCCTTAGAATTCATCAGGATCTTAACAGTTTTGAAGATTCTGGCTTTATGTCTGGTAAAATACTTCTCGGTTTGGATTGATCTGGTATTTTGCTATTGTTTGACGTGGGTTCTGGATAGAGAAGAATACCACAGGAGTCAGGTGGCATTCTCCTCTCCCATGTGCCAAAGCGCATACATCCACATGGCATATCACCACTGATGCCACCCTCGATCACAAGTTTCTCCTCTGTAACGTCTCCTGTCCCCTCCTCTAATGCTGTGAGTTTGTTTGTTTGTTTGTTTGTTTGTTTGTTTATAGCAAAAGTCAAGACTGAAGAGGAGGTAAGAACTAAGCCTTTGCTTCCTGGGAACCAGAGCATCTGTGCAAAGCACTTCATATTTTTGGAATTCTCCTGTGAGGGAGCCGTGTCTTCCCTTTTCCAGTGTGGCGGCTGGGGGTGGGGTGGTATTTACATTGTATTATTAGGGGTGGTATTATGCCCTAGGTTGTAATTCAGTACTGAGCTGTTTATTTCCTCACTTTGGCCACGGCACACAGCACATCGCTGTCTTCAGTGCTCCCTTACGGTCAGCACGGCGAAGTTTGCTAGGCTTGTGTCCATCCCTGTCCTTATCCAGGTACCAGTCATTTTTTTGAAGTTTTTGCTTTAAAAAAAAAAAAAGAAAGAGAAAGATGTTTACTTATGTGAATGTACGTTTGCCTGTGTTGCATTATATGTACCATATGCATGCCAGAATCCAGGCAGCCCACAGAAGAGAGAGTCGAGCCCCTGGAACTGGAGCTAGTAATTTTGAGCAGCTGTGTGGGTCCTCAGAATGAAGCTTGCAGAGCCATCCATCGAGGCCATGCCGTTGTTGTCTGTTTGCTTGCTTTTTAATTTTTAAATTATTATTTGATGTGTATTGGTGTTTTTGCCTGCATTTATGTCTGTGTAGCACTTGCACATCCACAAGGGGTTGGGGGGTGGGGCAGAGGTAGGTGCTGGATTCCTGGCAACTGGAGTTTCATGGTTGCAAGTTCCCATGACTGGGTCATCCTCCAGCATCACCCTCTCCCCCATTTACTTTGGTTTCTTGGGGGCTTATTTTGTTTTGAGCCTCCATCTCACTTTCTAACCCTGGCTACCTGGAACTTACTGTGCAGGACCCTCCAGCTCCAACCTGGGGCAATCCTCCTGCTTCCGAGTGCTAGGATTACCATCTGGACTGAACTGAACATGCTGCTTGCATTTCTTTTCTGAAGCATGAATTTCTGCTTCCTATCCCCAGGGGTTTAGATCCAGTTTGTTCAATGAGGAACCCAAGAACATGGCTTTTGTGGTTTTTGTTTGTTTTTTTTGTTTTTTTGTTTTTTGTTTTTTTTTGTTTTTTGTTTTTTTTGTTTTTGGTTTTTTGTTTTTTTTTTTTTTTTGAGACAGGGTTTCTCTGTGTAGCCCTGGCTGTCCTGGAACTCACTCTGTAGACCAGTCTAGCCTCGAACTCAGAAATCTGCCTGCCTCTGCCTCCCAAGTGCTGGGATTACAGGCGTGTGCCACCACCGCCTGTCTTAAGAACACGGTTTTACTGTTGTTGTTTTTTAATAGAGTGAAGTGGGGCTCAGAGTCTAGCTCAGGGACAGAGCCCTTGTCTAGCATGGACACAGCCCTGGGTTCAGCCCTCGGCCCTGAAAAACCATCATGCCCTTAATACACATACTCCCTCTCTCTCTCTCACACACACACACACACACACACACACACTCATGTACACTCATGCTCTTACACACTGGTGCACACATATACACACAGCACACACATATAGATGCATGTGCACACACACATTTGTGATTTTTTTATAAAGGAGTGTGTGAACTGCCTATTCATGTTTTTTGCTCCTTTTTCCTACTAGTTAATCACCTTGTGACATTTTTATTGTAATCTCTTTTTTCTTTTTCTTTTTTTTTTTGAGACAGTTTCCCTGTGTAGCCCTGGCTATCCTGGAACTCACTCTGTAGACCAGGCTGGCCTCGAACTCAGAAATCCACCTGCCTCTGCCTCCCAAGTGCTGGGATTAAAGGTGTGTACCACCACACCTGGCTTTTTTCTACCATTTTTTTCCAGATAGGATTTCAAATAGCACAGAGTAGCCTTGAACTCCTGATCCTCCTGCCTCTGTCTCCCGAGCGCTAAGATTACAGGTGTGTGTCTCTTTATTATTTTTTTATTGCCATGACCTATGCCAGACAAATGACTCTGAGTGGAGAAGGCTACATTTTAGTTTGTCCTCCATGACTGAGGGGAATTCATCGTTCAACAGAGCAGAGCTCAGTCCACAGCAGTCAGAAAGCAGCAAAAGAAAGCACTGGGACCCACAGGCTCTGCGCTTTGCCTGCCTCCCTTTGTGACCAGCCTAAGGGCTCCTCCACACATTCAGCGTGGACCTCCACCCATAGCTAACCTTCACTGGAAACGTTCCCTGCAGCTCTTACAGACACCCAGAAACGTGCTTCACTAACCCCAGGCATCTGTCAGTCCAATGAAGTTGATAATTAAGATTAACCATAATGCTTTGTCAAGTTCACACCCAAACATCTCTCCTTGAACCATTTCTGGCCCTGAAAAGACCATGTCCTTCCCATAATGCATTCTGTCCATCTCCAAGAGTTCACATAGTCCTAATGGTTCCAGTAGCAATTCAAGTCTCCTCTGGCATTCAAAGCAAATTCTTAGCTGTGAGCCCCCGTTACATCAGAACCAAGCTACACATTCCCAAGACACAGTGGCACAAAGTAAACTTGACATTCCAAAATGGAGAGAAAGGAAAGGAAAGGAAAATGAAGCTGAAGCAAACTCAGTGGCCTCAGGGCAGATGCTAATCCTGTGGCTGTGTGCCTGGTGCCCTGTTTATGTGGTGCTGAGAAGGAACCCCCAGCAGATGTCAACAGCTGGCCTCTGAGGTCTGGACAGGCTCAGTCCGCACCGCCTGCCTGCCGCTGACTGCCTCTGATTGCTGTCTGCTTGGCTTTTAGTGACAGGCTTTCTCACACTCTTGGGCTTTTCAACATCCTGGGGCTTCACCCTTACAGCTTCACACGTCATTCCTGGGAGCTGTCTTAAGGACTCACACCCAGCCATGTGCAGCCTGGATTCCCATGCCTTCCTTTGAAATCAGTGAGGAAACCCCCATGATCCGATAGCGCTTACATTCTGTGGCTCTGTGGCGGTAAAACCAACGCCACAGAAGAGCCCTAAAGCCTGCCTCCAGTTCCAGTGGTGGCCGGGTCCCCCTAGCCCCCAGACCATTGTTACAATGTGTCTGTGTCTGCGTGGGCGAACATGGAGAAATATTTTCCTGTGTAGCACCATGTGAACAGGGCAGCCTAGAATTCTCCTTTGGAAGCAAAGTCTCTCCAGTGACTTTCCAGCTTTATACACAGCCTGGCCTGGTGCTGAGAGGCCATCGCGGCATCTCCTACCTCCCCAGTGCAAAGGACTTTTCTTCTTCGCTCTCAGCAGACTTCTTTCCTAAGTCTTTCAGGTCTTTCTGCTCTACCTTTTAAGAAGATCTCATGTCTCTGGATCAAAGCAGCCTGTGATCAGAAGACCACAGCCTGGATGCTGGACTGCCGTAAACCTTCCTCTGCCAGATCCATTATTCCATCAGCTTTAAACTCAGCCTCCCTAGTCTAGCAACTCTAAACCCAACCTCCAGGGAATGCTCAAGACAGGATAAAAATGCAGCGAACTTCTTGGCCATAATCTCCTACCTACATCCACTATGGAGTCTAATTCTCAATGAATTTCTACCTAAAACCTCATGAGAACCATCTTCATTGTGCACAATTCCACTGACATTACATTCTTCTGAGTGACCAGCAAAACTGAGAACTTTCCGAGACTTCTCCAACCTCCTTCAAATGCCTCGGAATTTCTCCCACAAACTAGTTCTGATCCACAGAGCAGCCCTAATGATCCCACATTATCAGACACAAACAACCACCCGTTTCTGTTAGTTTTTTGTTACATTGACAATTACTGGACATAAACAACTTGAAGTTGTTTAAAGGGTGAGGGGTTATTTAAGCTCGTGGCTGTTTATTACATACATGGCTGATAAGCTAGTTCTCATTGATCTCTAAGGGTTATCTGTATATTAAACAAAAGATGCATTTGTGTGCTCTGATCATACACACTTTCTCTCTGTGTCTCTCTGTCTTTGTCTATCTGTCTGCCTCCCTCCCACACTCTCTGTGCAAATGAGTGTGTAGTATGAATGTGTGTGTGTTCTGTGTTAGGAATGAAACTGTTAATATCTGAATACCTTTAAAATGTTTCGCAGATAACTCTGATGGCTTACAGGTTGAAAGAATCACTACTAGGGAAGTTTATATTAATCAAATTTAATATATCCTATATGTGAACCTTCAGTTGCAGACACAGATAACCGAAGCAGACCATATGTGGTCTACAGCTAACAATAAAATCCGTCCCGAGTCGTCTTCATTATTGCACCGACTCATTTAACCATTGTCTAATGCGCATCGTATCCATGTCTGAGGGGCAAGGCAAAGTGTGCATCAGCAGCACACTGAGCAGGTGTCACTCCCGGGCTGGTGCTCTCTGCCCCACCATTCCCCGGCCTCAGAGACAGAATGGACAAAAATACACACAAAGGTAGCCTGTCTTGGCACAGTGTCTGTCACAGGACCTGTGGCCTTGTTATCAGCAACAATCAAAATCTGATTATCTTGGGAGCAAACAGGGGTGGCCTCTATTTCCCATCCGACCACCCACAGCCCAGGATCTTCTAACTTCTACCCAGGAGAGACCGCAGGGAGAGAATAGAAGCCCCGAAGAGGATGGCAGGAGGTCAGCAGAGGGAAGGAGAGGAGGACGACATGGGGACATGCAGGGGATGGGGATGTGGAGCCAAAAGGATGTGAGGGGAAGGAAGGGCCCTGGGCTGGAGGGTCATAGCACAGTCCTGCTCAGTGAAAGAACCTAAGAAGGCCAAGAAAGAAGCCGGAGTAGAGCAGAGGAGCCACGGAGGGCAGGGGGTTGATCACGCCATAGTCTCTAAGATAGGTAGGTGGGCTAGCAACGTTTGTCAGTGCTGCAGCACTTGCCTAGGATTGTAAGGTGAGATCTCCAACACATATATCACACATACACACACACACACACAGAGAGACAAACAGACACAGACAAACAGACACACACAGATACACACACAGACACAGATACCCACACAGACACAGACAGATATCCACACAGACACAGACACAGACATACACACTCACATACAGATACAGACACACACACACAGACACAAACACAGACACACACACAGACACACACAGAGACACACACAGACACAGACACACAAACACATACACACAGACACAGACACACACACAGACATAGATACAGATATTCATACAAACACACACAGACACAGACACACACAGAGACACACACAGACACAGATACATACAAACACATACACACAGAGAGACATACAGACATACACACACAGACACACACACGTACACACACATGTACACACACAGACACACACATGTATACATACACACATGTGGGAAGCTATAATGGACCCTCACTAACAGCCTGGAGGGCTGGCAGGGCAAAGGTCCTGAGTAAAACAAAGAAGAGCCTCTCCCCAGGAACTGCCGGTTGAAGGGAAGTTCTGAGATAACCACAGGATGCTCCAGACTCTGCAAACATCAGATGTCTCACCGGACAGTCCTTATCTCTTCCTGCTGAAACTGCCAAGAATGCCCCTCCCTCCTTTGTTTTTGCCTCGAGGAGAGCTCTTCCTCTGAAAGCTTAAAACCTGTGAACCCCGGAAAATTAAATGAGACCTCGACAATTGAACCCTCCTTGCCTGGTCTCCTTTCTCTCTCCCCCCTTTGACCCTCAGGTAGCACCCCTTCAGAACCCTGAATAACTGGACCTGCTGGACAGGTCACACACACACACACACACACACCACAGTCAATTCTGAGAACAACTGTCCTATGAGGGAACCACCAATGCCTGGCCACAGCATTCCGACTCAGCAGTATAGAGCCAATAATCACAATGAAGGCATCAGCATTACAGACTTGCATGAAAACGTCCTTCGGAAATCCAGTGCCGGAGACGAGGAATAGATACCAATAACAAAGAAAGTACGTGTTGCACACCTTTAATCCCAGCACTCCAAAGGCAGAGGTGGGCGGATCTCCATGAGTTTCAGGCCAGCCTGGGCTTCACAGAGAGTTCCAAGCCAGACAAGGCTGCATAGTGAGTCCTTGTCTCAAAAAATAAAAATAAAAAAAGAAAGAGATTAAAAAAAGAAGTTACTCATTTTTCAAGCAGGGAGAATTAATTAAAAAACACAAGAGTAATCCAGACATTATTCCCTTGGGGATGGAACCGAGGTTGCTTAGCCATCACTTTTTTATGTGCATGGGTGCTCTGCCCACACCATATCCAGGGCTGGTGCCCTTGAAGGCCAAGAGGAGGTGTTAGATGCCCTGGGACTAGAGGTACAGAGAGTTGTGAGCCACCATGGTGAGGGGCATGCTAAAAATTGAGCTCACATTCTCTGGAAGAGCAGCCAGAGCTCTTAACCAATGAGTCACCCCTCCAGCAACCACAGCTGCCATGTTGATCTAGAAGCCTCTGGGTGCGTGTTCACGGGGAAGGGCGGGGAGGGGGGAGGTGCATCTCACAAGACCACAGCACCTGCATGCATTCCCAAGATAGGGAGAGCTTCTGGGAGAGCCAGGGATGTCTGTCTGTCTACAAACATGAATGAAGATGGGATTTGAAAGAGTTTCAGTGTCAACATCTATCTCGTTCCTGTATCTGCAGAGAGAGGATTCTGTGTCTTCTCTGCATTTCAGAGTTGAGTTCATGCACTGAAGGCTCCCTATAGTTATATCCAAGCTCCAGCCAGTTCCCTATGGCATAGTTATAGAACAGATTTAAAAAAATGAGTCTTGATAGGTTTTTTTTCCCCCATGGCTTGAAGATAATTTGGGGACTGGAACACTCTTTTAGCTATCTACCAGCAAGTGACCTTACTGAGTACTATCTTGAGATTTATTGCCAAATCATACTTTTTGTAAATGTTTTTGTATAAAATATTCAAGGCCACATCTGACTTTGGGTCATTGAAGTGATTATGTTTCTTCTAAGTATCTAGTGCAGTTGCTAAGGTTTGGGCCACTTGGCATGATAGGGTGCTGGCAGTTTGTCACAACTCAAATGACCTTGGCACTAACTGGAAAAGATACAGCAGTCCCACAAGTCTTCAGAATTAGTTCCTAATTAAATTCCCCCTATTTTCCTTTTTCTTCATAGACATCAAATTCAAGTTTCACATTCTAAAATGTGTGTGTGCAAAGAACTTTAGTATAAAAAGCCATCTTATCTTTAGTCTAAAGGTAGCAGACACGAGGGAACTGGGAGCACCAGGATTGGGAAAACCTCATTTGGGTGAAACCCTAATGCCTCTACCAAGGAAGGACAGCAGAGGTTGACCCCGACCGAGGTGGGCAAGCTGGACTCTCAGCTACAGCCTGCCTGTCACATGGTCGCGGCAGGAGGACAGAGCGATCCCTGTAAGATGAACTGGCTCTCTCTGCACATTTCCAGCTCTGTGCTGAGAAAGCCTGATTTTGAAGACAGGGATGTCAGCATTTCTGCTGTGAGTTCAGCTTCCCAGCTTTGGATTTCCAGAATGACCTGACTTAGTTATACTCCAGCGTAGGTGCCAGCTGAGGGCCCTTTACGTTTCAGATTGGAGATGGAGGCTCAGAGCCTCACACCTGAAAGGTAAATTCTCGAACACGGAGTGAGACCCTGACTCTCATTTATGAATTTCTACTTTGCTGATCTGAAGAAATGGATGGGCACACAGACTAGTGGACGTTTAACCTTGCATTCACAACCCCCTGAAAGTTCACTTGCATGTACACCTGCCCTGGAGTCTAGAGGATATAGATTTCATGATTGGATCAAAGAGAGCTTTGCAAGTTTAAGGACTCTGGTCAAATGTTCACCTCTAAAAGCCATGGCAATAGTTAATTCCTATGGGCTGCAAATGGATATTCCTGAAGTATTTTGATCAAATACTTTTTAAAAATCAATATACTTTCTATCCAATACATGCAAAACAACACACATGCGCGCGCGCACTCACTCACACACACACACACACATGCACACGCACACACACACACACACATGCACACGCACACACACACACACACACAGAGGTTGGGGGAGGGGAGTCAATTTCAAAGGCCATGTTTTTGCTTACCTTAGAAAGTAACTTATTTTTTGACATAAAAATGTTCTTATAGTAATCTTTCTATTCAGTTGTAATATTTGTACTTTAAGGTTTTAAGGGTTTTTTTTCTTAGTATTAATTGAGACAAATAAACATTCCACACATTCTGAGGCTAGTTGTCACTGTATGGGCCAGGCTACCCTGGAACTCTCTGTTCTCCTGCCTCAGTGTCTGATTTCCGAGGTTACAGGCGTGGACACACCTGGCTCAGAGGCTGACTTTAACCCTCTTTCCCTTTCCCAGTGACGAACTTGGCATGTGTTCCTTCACCCTACTGCTTACCCCATGTCTGCAAGCTTAGCCCTGAACAGCTCGGCACAGCTCGTATTCCGTGTGAGTATTGAGGGCATCATTCTGTAATTTGCTTTCTTCATTCAGATGATAATTTTGAAGTTTGCAGTGTGTGCTTTGTGAGCTAGGGATATCGATGGCTCAGCTCCTACCCAGCGTGGTGAAGCTCACTCCCTTCCCAGAACTTAAAAAAAGATGCAGTTCTGACTTTCGTGAATGCTGTTTTGTACTTTAACATTCAAACGATCCCATTCCTTCATCATTAGCAGATATCCGGATTGTTTTCATTGATTTTGTAAACAATGCAGCAAAGCAGTCCCTTGCACGGTCCTCTTGTGAGAACATCTTTCTAGCATTCACTAAGAGGGGGAAGTGCTGGCCCATAGGGTATTACACTCCCACCACTGTCAGATGCTGCTAACAGAGTCTGCGACGTGGACAGTGATAATGTCCTCCCCTCCAGCAACATCCAAGGTTGATTGTAGTATTTCCCATGGAGTCTGATAAAAATATAGCTAGTCTGGGGCCTGAGGATGGCTCAGAGGGTTCCACACAAGCCTGATGACCCAGGTTTGAATCCTGGACCTCACATGAACAGCCAGCTGGCATATGTAATCCAGAAATACAACAATGAGATGGGAAGGGTAGATAGGAGAATCATCAAAAAGGAAACCCTAAGTCAACAAGGAGGCAGGGAGAACTGACTGGAAGGTTGGTCTCTGGCCTCTCCACATACACCACAACACACATGTGCTCGCTCTCTCTCTCTCTCTCTCTCTCTGTGTGTGTCTGTGTGTCTGTGTATCTGTGTGTATGTCTCTGTGTGTGTCTTTCTTGTGTCTTTCTGGATTGATTAATTAATTAATTAGAAAGTGTGTGCCTGGTCTGAGGCCTCCTGTCCCCTCCCACCTTTCTGTATCCGAGAACTACTTCTCCGAGGATCTGGAGGCAAGAGCCCACCGAGGAATCTTTCAGTTCCCACTGTCCCCACACTCTTGTCCCCTTGCTGCCTGGGTCTGATGGGCACTGTCCAGGGCCGCTTGGTTAACCCTCTTACTTCGACTTTCTTCTGACTTGATAAAAACAACGGGGGCTTGTTTTGCTCACGCCTGCGATCTAATGTCACTCCATCTTGCCCAGAAAGAGTACTCTGCTATTGAGTATGATTGATATCGCCTAGGTCTGACCTTGGGTTATCTAAAGTAAACTGAGGACCTAGACAATACCCAGCAAAGGTGAAGGAGACACGGTGTCACCTGCAGAGGGGACTAGCTGCTTTTCTACTGCTGTGATTAAATACCATAGCCAAGGGAAACAATAGAAGAAACAATTGGTTTGGGTTTCTGGTTTCAAACGGATGACAGTCTGTAGGGCAGAGGCAGCAGGGGCAGCCACGCAGTTGAGGTAGCAATCTTCAGCTACAAGCAGGAAACAGAATGAACTGGGGTGGTACATGGCTTTGAAAGCCCGCAAAGCCTGCCTCCAATGACATGTGTCCTCCAGGAAGTTCTCCAACACCTCCTAAATACACCTAAATGAAACCACCAAGTATCCTGAGCCTATCACTCAGAGAAGGTGTGTAGTTTATCCCACCAGGCCTTCCATCAGGCCTGGGCAGTAGGTACTATGGTTAGATGTGGCTGTTTGACTGAACAGGAAGCCCCTAGGAAATGCAGATTAACTTGCTCAGGCAAAGCTAGGATTTCAGCCTACATCCTTCTGTCTCTAAACACCTTTGATAACTACAGCTATCCTTGATATCTGAAAGAGTGGGATCCAGGTCTCCCTTGGAGAGATTCTCTTCCCTCACATGGGATCATGTTTGCACATAACATTTGTGTCTTTCTGTGAACTTGAAGTCAAGATCATTTCTAGATTACTTCTGACACTTAATATAATGCCGCCACTGTGGACCTGTCACACTACTGGTGAGGGACTACGGCAAGGAAAAAAATGCCTTCATGTGTTCAGTACAAATTCTGTTTTTGGTCCTGATATTCGTGTGAACTACATCTTACCATGTACTTCAGCCCAGCCGCAAGCTCATGACCCTCCTCCATTGCTTCTGGATGCAAGGGATAAATGTGTATACACCACACTCCAGATCATTTTCCCCCTCTCCACAGTTGGTTGGATCTGTAGACATGAAACTCATATACTGGGAAGCCCAGGGTCCTCAGGACACCGTGATTTGGCAGGAGCTCCATAGTGGAGCTGTAGTTAAGAGGACCCTTTGATTAAGGCCTGAGAGGAGCCAGCCGGTGAGCCAGGACACGCTGGGCAAGCCTGATAGGTACTCTGTCCCTGGAACCCATGTGGCAGGAGAAAACTGGATTCTGAAAGTTATTGTCTGGACCCCAGACCTGTGCAGCAGTGTAAACATACTCACACACACACACACACACATGCATGCACATACACACATGCATGCATACGCATCCATATAGACACATGTGCACACATGTGTATCCATGTACACATACATACACATGCACATACACATAAGCACACCTGCATACACACATAAATGACAAATGAAAGTTTAAAAAGGTAAAGGTATCAGTGAAGAACATGGAAAGCCAGTGTTACTGGACAGGCTCTAGAAGGCAGTTAGGACTTTTACTGATGGCGAAAGCAGAGTTTGCTCAGCTGTGGGAGGATGAAGGAGTAGAGTCCATCTCGGGAACACAAATGTCTGAGGTAGAGAAAGCTATGGGAGTGAAGTAGGAGAGAAAGGGGGGGCAGGCTGGGACTCCAAGGGGTGTGAGTGACGGGTGTGTGTGTGTGTGTGTGTGTGTGTGTGTGTGTGTGTGATGAGTCAGAATCCTCAGAGGCTTTGGAGCAGAGAGTCATGTGATGGGGGAAACAGCAAGGAGAGCAGGACTGGAATAAGGGGGCACGGCAGTCAGGCGAGGCTGTAACATTGTCTGGTAGATTGCAGTTGGCCCCGCAGGCCTGCGCACTTCTGGTCCCTCTGTCCTTGCAGCCCGATGACTGCCAGCGAGGCCGGCTGTAAACCACAGCGGAAGCAGCTACAGGAGCCTGCGCTCCCTGGCGCCTGGGTGGGATGTGTGGGTTCCGGGAGTCCCGGAGCCAGGCCCCGTCAGTGGTTCTACCTGACTCTTCTGTTCCTTTCCCTTGACCTCTGTATCCTTCCCTAGTTCTTCTCCAAATTATTTAAAACCCACGTTTTAGGGTAGATTCCTGGCCTCATAATTCACATAATGAACCTTGACTAGTACGCATGTTGAGATCATTTACTATATAAAAATGACAAGGCCTCAAAAATGTAAAAAGCACAATTAATTTGTAAAAAGTGTCTGGAGAAAGAGCTGGCGGTGTTCACAGCGCTTTAAATCTGAGGCCCGAGGCTGGCTGGCTCTGTATCTCTTCCCCATTTTCCCTCCTTCCTGGGATCCGTCTTTGCCTCCGCCATTTCCCTCTTTCTCCCCAGATGAGAGACTCTATGTAAGCTCTGTCTCATTCACTTTCACAGTCCTCTCTGCCAAAAGGAAGTGTCAACCCAGCGCCAGAATTCCCAGAGGGAGCAATTAGTTGGGGCTGGCTGGGAGAGCCAGTCTGGGGGAGGTGCTGGCGCTTGTCTGGTGTGGAGGATGACAGGACGGGAAGCTAGGGGACAGGCTACAACAGGCAACATTCACCTGCAGTGTGTGCCAAGCACAAGGCTAAGAGAGCTGTGCGTGTCAACACACTCATCCCTTCTTCATCGGTGGGACGCAAGGGGTAGTTGATGTTCATTTCTCAGGTCGGAAGGCTGGGGATGAGTAACTAGAAAGTCTATTGCCAAGATCCCCCATTAACATCTACATAAGGGGTAGGTACCCACCGGCAGGGTTGCCTGACCTGGGATTTCTGTGTTTAAGGGATTATTCTCAAGAATGGTTGCTTTTGAACCTCATGTGGTTCTTGAATATGTAAAGGAAACTGGGAGGAATTTGTGTGTGTGTGTGTGTGTGTGTGTGTGTGTGTGTGGTGTGTGTTGTCTGCTGTCTGCCTGGGGAGCTAAGCAGAGCCAGGACAAATAGGTTTTGCGGAGATCTGGTCTGGCTGGGTATGCCAGAAGTGTTACAGCTCTTAGAAGAGAATCCGGGTTTGGGCAGCTAGCACAGGGTCCCAGCCTCTCATCAGCTACTGTGACAGTGACCCCAGCAGGAGCAGAGATGGCAGAAGTGGGGCCTGGCCACCCAAGGTCCAGGAGAGAGAACTCTTCCCCAATTGTTACAGCTCAGTAAAACAGCCACTCTAAGATGATTCTAGGTGAAATGCCTTGTGTGCTTTATTCCTTATAGTGGACGGGACTATATAAACACTGAGGAGTGGGTGGGGCTTAGGGGAGGTGATCCTACTGGCTCAGTTTAACGGGTTAGGATGCTCTATTTGCATGGGGAGAGACTCCAGTCAGCTTACTGACTGACTGCCCCAGGCCCTCTCTATGGAGTGTCATGGCTAAGTCTTGCAGAGCAACAACAGAATCAGACAGGGAGCAGCTCCACTCCTGCAGATCTCATCCCTGAGATTCCCAGTGTTTGAGCTCACTCAACCTTACCAGACAGTTCTTCTGTCTGCTGGCACGGCCCGCTTGCCTTATGCGTGTGTGTGTGTGTGTGTGTGTGTGTGTGTGTGTGCGCACGCGCGTGCTACATATGTATGTATGTTAGGGATATGACTGGTAAGCTTTGTAGAACTTGGTTTTCTCCTTAGAAAAGAGAACCAGCACATGAAAAGGAAGGACTGTTGGAGGAGGTTGGATAATCAGCACAGGGAAGCTCAAGTGGCTAAGGAATGTCTCCAAAATATGACCAAGAAATCTCTAGAGAACAGCAATGTTCACTTTGAAATCGCCTGTTTCTTCTTCCATGCAAATGTCTCTATCTTCCTGAATCTCAGCAAACATCAAGTCTGTTCCACACACAAAGGAGAATCAGTGTGAATTCATAGAAAGCAAGAAAATGGCTCAGTCAGGCGTTTGGCTTTTAGTTCTGATAGACACACACACACACACACACACACACACTCACAAGACAGAGTCTCATGAATCCCACAATAGCTTCAAACTCACTATGTAGCTGAAATGACCTTGAACTCCTGATCCTCCTGCCTCGTCTCCTGGGTGCTAGGATTGCAGGATGAACCAGCACACACCTGGGTTATCTACACAGCAAGCTGAGTGAGCCCTGAACTGAATTATTCTCCAGAAGTCTAGAAGGCCAAGCCTGGTGCTCAGACTTCCCTGGAACATGTAGAAATCTTAGGGCAAAGGAACAGACATTTTGGGTGATTGTCTCTCAATTGTAGGGAGCAAGAAGGCTTCTCCTGACACTTCCTCAGGCTACAGATCTGCATGTGGATGAGTCAGGAAGAAAGACAGGGAAAATGAAGGGAACTTAGAAAGGGGAAAGAGCCTCTTTGCTCTGCAGTCTAAAATCTCTCCACAGTTGGAAGTCAAGAATTTGAGCACAATTAACATGTGCTCATGCTGTGAAGGCTTTGTTGTAAGGACAATATTCCTTTTGTATGGAGAGATTTCAAACATGAATATACAAATATCAATGAACCTTACTCTAAGACTTTGAGTCCCATCCCTTTGCCTGCTGCAAGCCTGAAGTGTTCTGACACCTCACCTCACCTCACCTCACCTCACCTCACCTCACCTCACGGGCACGACTGTGAACTCCATTTATAGTAAGGATGAGTCTCAAGCCCTTAGAACAGTGGTTCTCAACCTGTGGGTCGTGATGACTTCAGGGCTCAAACAACACCCCCCTTTCACAGGGGTCACCTAAGACCATCAGAAACACAGATATTTACCTTACAACTCATAACAGTAGCTAAGATTAGTTATGAAGTGGTAATGAAAATAATTGTATGATATTAAAGAGTCGCAGCAGTAAGGAGGTTGAGAACCAGTGCTGCATAGAACAATGTGTTACCTTAGCAGATTTAACTCCACCCACATCATCAGTAACTGGCGATCTCATTTCCCAAAAAAGAGAACCCACCCTTCAGAAGCAAAGCCCCTCGGCACCCTTTTGAGATGTAACTTCAGATGTGATTAAGAGCAGCAGATGTGATTAAGACACTTAGCAGGGCTCTCGTGTTTGGCTGTATTTTCCTAAACTCCTCTCTCTGTGAAGACCCACGCTTAAATCAATGTCAAAATCTCTTCTCGGGCTGGAGAGATGGCTCAGCAGTTAAGAGCACTCACTGACTGCTCTTCTGAAGGTCCTGAGTTCAAATCTCAGCAATCACATGGTGGGTCACAAACATCCGTAATGAGATCTGGCACCCTCTTCTGGTGTGTCTGAAGACAGCTACAGTGTACTTACATATAATAATAAATCTTTTTTAAAAAATCTCTTCTCAATAAACTCTGACTCAAACTGGCTTACCCTGAAATTCCATTTCTGCGACTAAATCAAAAACTCCTGCTTCACCTGTGTAGAGATCTACGCTAAGAACCCCTCAGGCCAGCCCAGGCAGCAGCGTGTCTTGACTCCAGCTCACACCCCACCTCTGCTGACAGGTGGAGGAAGAGCGAGAGGAAGCTGAGGAGAGGCAGGAGTGGGCCGACCTGGAAGACGGACGCCAAGGAGCAGCACTGAGGAGAGGAGGAGGCGGAAGGCTGCTCCCCTCATAAAATTCAACATGTATTTTAGGACACAAACTGCACAGCTCACAGGAGGTGAGGACAGCATGGAAAGGCCTCTAATTTAGTGTCAAAGAGAAAGCTCCACGCGGTGGATCCTTTTGAAATCTCCTGCCCTTTGGATATCTTTCAATGACATTTGGAAATGCAGCTTTTGAAAACAGACCACAGAGTGTTTAAAAGAACCAGCCTCAAAGAGTTTGGAAAGCATGGCCCGAAATACCAGCCGCCGGACACCTTCCCCTCATATCTCTCCCAAAAACCCACACAGGACCTACCCTCTCCGACCCTCCAAATCCCAATCTGAATTTAAAAGAAAAACAGAAACACAGCTCCATTTTAATCAGGAACTTGATTTTGACTTCTAAAAATAGTTTGTCCTTTAAGAATTTCCCAGAATTCAATTCTACTCTCCAAGTGTTAATAATGGTCAAATCAGCAAATGTTTGCTGGGTTCAGAGCATGCCAGGCATGGGAGGCTACACTGCTAAATAAAAGTTACATGAAACAATTGTTTTAGACTCAGCTCCTGCTCCAAACCTCAAAGACAAGGCTGAAAATCAAAATGTGGTTACTGTCACTACGTGTCACCAAGTGTCACCAAGCTGGAGCTGAGCTGTTTATTTGACCTTCGGAGGAGTCAGCATTGAGGAGACAAGAGACAAATTTCCCAAACAGGCCAGTTCCATTCACCTCAGTCCCCACAGCAAACCTGACTGTGAGGAACCTGGTGGGCCTTACCAGATCAGTCCCTATTGTTCCGACTCTCTGGCCCCATCCATCTTCCTGTCTGTGAGTAAACTCCATGACAGTCTCCAGTCTGTTCTTGCTTCTCTCCATACTGGGCTCTAAGACACTCTCTTCCACAATGAACTTTCTCTTGGCTCCTTTTCTTATTAAAATGGTTTGTAGCTGTTCTTTTTTGAGACAAAGTCTCCTCACATGGTTCAAGATCACCTTGAGTTCACCACATCAAGCCTGTCGCCAAAGTCCTGATCCTCCTTTTCTCGAAGTTTTCTCGAAAGTTTCTCGAAGTCCCAGCCATGTACCACTGCACTCAACCAGAGCTCGTTGATGCTGTTTGGTAAATATGAAAACTCTGGGGGAGTTTTTTCCCCTCTCAGGAGCTCTCTGAATGGAACTAAAGAGCCCTTTCACGGTTCTCAAAAGAGACCAGTGGTTCCACAGAGCAGAGTAGGCACCATCACCTCTTCAGATTTCTGAGAACTGCACCAGCCTGGAGTCTACTTCCACAGTGCTATGGTTTGAATGTGAATGGCTCCCACAGGCTCATGGATTATAATGCTTGGTGACCGGGAAGCTTTAGGAGGAGAGGCCTTCTTGAAGGAAATGCGTCAAGTCACGGGGTTGGCTTTGGGGTTTTTAAAAGCCTAAGCCAGGCCCAGGAGTCCCTCCTCCTGCTGCCTACAGATCTTAGCTTCCCTTCAGCTACCATGCTTCATGCCACAAGGATAATGGACTGACCCTCTGAACCTGTGAGCCAGCCCCGGTTAAATGCTTCCTTGTTATGGCGGAGGTGGCCACCATTTTCTTCAGGCAATAGGACACTGACTATGGCAGGCAGCATTAGGCAGGCTTGGGAATGCTTGCTGCCCTTAAGTGTGGTTGCTGCTTAACTTTCCCTCAGCCCAGCTCCACTGCTCTGTGCCACGCGCGTAATGACCATTAAAAGTTTCATTCACACGAGTTGTCTGTGGGAGAGGAGCTAGCTCTGGATTAGCCATAGCCTCAAGGTCAGAGCACTAAATATTTATCATCTGTGACATGCTCTTTCAAGCCCTTAGACCACCTAGAATGAACAGGGCTCCCCCCTCTTCTCACTTCTCTTTTCTTTCACCCGAAATTCCTCATTTTCCCCCATTCTTAGGCCTGCCCCTGAACTCAGTCCCAGGCCTCCCTTTACACAATACAAGATGGCTTGGCCAAAGAACCAGATCAAATTCTTAGACTAAAGCTGCCAGCTCCCCACTTCACTCGTGTAGTAAAAGCTATGTCTCCACACCCTTTGCTGCTTCTCCATTTACACTGTGGCCCCTAACAGGTGTCAGGGAACATGGCTGTAATCTCAGCTGAAGCAGGAGGATCCCAAGTTTGAGGCCACTCCGGGCTACCTACAAACAAAGAGTGGTTCCGGGTTTCCCTCCCCTTTTCGTGGGCTGTACTTATTACACAATTCCAACAAATAGAGCAGAAGTGATGTAGAGCAGGTAAGACGTTACTGCTTCTCTCTCCCAACCTGGGGCAAGCTGCAAGCCCCCCACCCCCAATCACTCAAACAGGAAGCTTACGGACCCACTGGATAGTGCTGATCTCTGTGGTGATTTCTAGTTGAACCCTGCGTTCATGGATCTCTACATAGTTGTCATATACACTACTGTGAGAAAAAAAAATTTTCTCTCAAAGGTAGTTAACCCACCAAGGACTAGTTTCCTATAAATCTCTACAACATTGTAAAGGAGCTTAAGAAAATCTTGTTACTCTTCTCCATCTGGTGACACTAGCCAGTCTCTAAAAGGCTGTGAGGTCAGGCCCCAGCTAATGGGGGAAAAGTAGCCACAACTAGCATGAGACCAAAACCAGGTGAAATTCCACCCCCAGTGTAAACACACTTTTGTTTTTACAAAAAAAGAAATTCATTGGCGGGTGTGATAGCTGTCAAACTAGATACACCTGAAATTAACTAAAACCCATGGCTGCATATACCTGTAAGGGATTTTTTTTCCCCTCAAGTAAATCATCTGCCATATGATGATCTACTTCCAACCAGAATCTTTAAGGTGGGAAGATCCTTCTTTAACCTGGACCACGCCTTCTGCAGGCAGACTCTAAGGACATGGAAGAAGGAAGCTCTCTTTGCCTGCTGCTCTTGCCTTAGCAAGTCCATTCCTTCACTGGCCTCAGC
Organism: Apodemus sylvaticus; assembly: GCF_947179515.1. Classification (NCBI taxonomy): domain Eukaryota; kingdom Metazoa; phylum Chordata; class Mammalia; order Rodentia; family Muridae; genus Apodemus; species Apodemus sylvaticus. The sequence goes on from NC_067488.1 coordinate 6,066,648, forward strand.
GCCTGCCACCTCAGGATTCTGGTATATCTTGACCAGCTGAGACATCCAGCCTCAGGAGTTGAACAACTACTGGATTCTTGGACCTTCTACTCCTAGGCAGTCAGTGTTGGATTAACTGGACCACAGCTAGCAAATCATTCTAATAAATCCATTTCTCTCCATATAGATTTATTCTATAAGTTCTGTCACTCTACAGAACTCGGATTAACAGAGCAGGCTACTTTTACTTTGGGGGTTGATTTGTGTGATGCCAAAAATATTCTTTCTAACATACAGAAGTCTAATACACAGCTTAAGTTTGGGAAAGGGAAAATCCAGGTGCCTTCTTGGGAGTTTTTAGTCTCATCAATAAAAGAACTTAAGAATGGATTCAAGCCGGGCGGTGGTGGCGCACGCCTGTAATCCCAGCACTTGGGAGGCAGAGGCAGGCGGATTTCTGAGTTCAAGGCTAGTCTGGTCTACAGAGCGAGTTCCAGGACAGCCAGGGCTACACAGAGAAACCCTGTCTCAAAAAACCAAAAAAAAAAAAAAAAAAAAAGAATGGATTCAAATGGAAACTTGAGGATAATCTTATTAGTGCTTAAAGAAAATTCCTCAGAGCCGGCAAGCTGGAAATCTCCGCTGCTACCCAGAGGAGGAGAGAAGGGGAGAAAACACCCTGTTGAAGTCAACTCAGAGATGATCAGGTGCTTGGTGGATGAGCTGTCCAGGGCAGAGATAGAGGCCTCAGAGAAAGCAAGGAAGCTTGGAGAACCAAAAATGGTTCATTTAAGTTCTGGGACAGGAAGGGGTCAGGCTTCAGCGGCCATCAGTTATAACTTAACAGGTTCAAGGACTCTCCCCAGACCTTTTGGATGGAATATGGCTTTGCTGACATGTCTATTCTGTAATTTGGGCTTCTAAAATAAGAGAAAAATAAATTCGCATTGTTCTAAGTGCCAAGTTAGTGGCCATTCTCTACAGATTCGCTATAAAACAACTTTACACAAGAACATAGCTGGGAATGGCGGTGCAGGCCTGTAATCTCAGCACTGGGTGAGGATTAGGATTCAAATTCAAGGTCATTCTTTGCTATACAGAAAGTATGAGGCTAGCCTGGGCTATACGAAATTGTATAAAGAGAAGAGTTCAGAGGAAAGAAAGGAGAGGTGAGAGAATAGAGAGGAGGGGGGGAAGAGGGAGAGAAGGAAGGGGGAGGGAGAAGAAGGGAGGGAATGAGAGAGGGAGGAAAGGAGGGAGGGAAGGAAGAAGCGGGGAGCGAGGGGGAGAAGGGGGAACAGTCTTGCTCCAGTTTGTTTTTAATGCAAAGAATCAACTTTGGGCAGTTGCAAACCAAGCCACTAGAGAAAAGATCAGAAGCTAAAACAAAATTAGGACAAACTACGAGTCTCCGATTTCTGCTGGAAAAAGAAAAACAAGTTTGAACCATTTAGTTTAGCGTGCGGCTTCACCCAAGTGCCAGAACTCATCTAACTGGGTCAGGAGAAGCCAACCCTCTTGGAAGAGGAAAGCCAGAAAATAGAAGCCAAGCTAACATGGAAAGCGGTTCTGCCCCGCCCTCCATTGGAGAGACCGCCCAGCCTGAGGCAGCCCAGAGCAGCCACAGAGATGACATTCACAAAGCAATTTGGAGCAGGAAGCAGGCAGGCCTCTTAAAATCTGCGCTTGGAAGGTCATTGCGTACAATTGTTCCATTGGAAGGATGGAGTCACGGACTTGAATTTCATTGTTTCTTTCTTTGTGGAGACTCCGAAATGGCAAGTCCAGAGAGCAAGGAATGCTCACGGGTTCTCTGAGTTGTAAACATCAGGGAGTCGTTAATCCTTGCAGTCCACCCATTCCCCAAAGCACCCAGGAGTTCTGCTTGCTCTTAGAGGTTTAATCAACCCTCAGAGCACAAGGGACCACATTCTCCTAACCTAGTTCATTCTCATGAGCCTTGCCTTTCTTGGAGGCAAAGAATCCTCCCCCGCCCAAGTTACAAAATAACAAACATGCAACATATAAATACTGGAAAACACGAAAAGCACGAGAAAATTAAAGGGGAAAAAATCACTGCTATTCTAACTATGATATATTAAAATACATTCACCTCATGGTTTATATTAGAGCAGAAATATATGTCGTAGGAAGAGAAACCAGAACTTCTAAAACATATATTTAAATTTGCTTGGTTATTGCTATGTAGACCAGGCAGGCTCAAATTCAGAGATCCCCCTGCCTCCCTTCCTGGGTGCCACACAGTCTGATTATTTTCACTTATGTGTCTGTGTGTAATGTGTATACGGTACCCACAGGAGCTGGAGTTACAGGTGACTGTAACCTCTCGGACCCAGGTACTGGGGACCTCCCCCGCAGCCCTGGGGAAAAGCAGCAGCACTCTTTAACTGTTGAGTCTCTACTCCGTCCCTAGGGGGTTAATGTGTGACTTTAGACCAAACTTGGAGCTGAGCGTGGCGGCACACACTTGAGGGACATACAGATGACATCACGTGCTGGCATCCCATCGATATAGAGGCCAAGGGAAGGCCGGAACCACTCAGCCAGACCCTTGTCACAAAATAAAGATAAAAGAGCCGGGGCCTAGCTCTGTGGTGAGCACTTTACCTAGCCCTTGGCCTTCACTGCAGGCAGGAAAAGAGAAAGAGAAGGAGGGAGGGAACACACACACACACATACACACACATAGGCATGCACATGGCTCAGATGCCGTCCCTCTTTCCTCTCAGAATGGCGTAGGTAACAAGTAGCAAGAATGATTATTCATAGTTTCTCTTCTGCCCAGACCACACATCTGTCAGAGTCATCGAGACTTCTCAGACTGTGATGGACTGTGATCGTGATCGGAAGCCGGAGCAGGCTGCTTCTGCACACCTGAGACCAAGCTTCTGGGAGTAGCTTCTTCCGGCTCTGAGCCTCGAGAGAAGGGAAGCAGCTCGCACGTGCTCCACACCCGTGCTCCACACCCTGTGCTCCACACCCGTGCGCTGGTTTGGGGAAATGGCTGCATCCTGCTTTGGACCTGGGACAGGGAAGAGGAGAGACAAACCTCTTCCTGCTGAGAGTGAGCTTGAATACCCAGTCTGCCGGAGGACACGGTGCTGTCCTCCCCAAAAGCCTAGACTAAGGGGGGCAACCCATTTCATTTAAGTCGAAAAGGGTCGATGGCCTCACCTGACATCTAGGAGTGAGAAATACTAGTGTGACTGTATGTACATGCGTGTTATCAGTAACGTGCATTGTAAAAAAAAAAAAAAAAAAAAACCACAACATAAAACATGTTCGAAGAGATGTGTGCAAATGATTTATGCCTGTAGTCCCAGACACTGAGTGTGATACTGAGCGGGATACTGAGCATGAAGGGCTCTGACAGGCTCGAGTGTGGCAAACACTGTGTCAGCAGGCCTGGCCTTGCCCTTTCTCCCTTGCTAAAAACCATTAGATTATATTTCTAAAGCTCACCCCCAAGGTTATTCCCTTATTTGGCCACTGACTAATTCCTGAGACTAAACACCAAGGTCCAACGGTTAAAATTCATTATTTGGCTAACATGTCCAATCAGGATTTACCAACGTCTCTTAGCACAGACCCCCCCCCCCTTTTCCTTAAAAACCCCATTCCTGCAAAAAGTGCTTGTTCTAGCTGCCTTCGCCGCCCACCTGCCCACCTACCCACCAGGCTAATACATCTCCTGTGTGCTGAGAATGTGGTGTTTGCATGTGTCCTGTATGGACTCCATGGGTGCTGCCCTCACTGAAAGAGGGTTTCAGGCCAGCCTGGGCAATTTACTAAAACCCACACTCACACCCTGGGACTGCTCGCCCACCCCACCCCTCCCATCCACCCCCACTCCCGCCCCCACCCAAAGGGCCAGCTCCACTGTTCTGGCTGAGTGAGGCGCAGAGCCTGCTCTCCCAAATACTGCTGCCAGTAAGAGCTGGGGACTGCTCTCCACGGTGCCTTATCCAGTGAGGGGGGGGGACCTGTTCTGCGCAGCCTCTGGGCATCCACATGGCCTCCAGCCGCTGCCCCGACCACGGGCATCCCCACGTTCTCTCGTGGTGATATGAGCCATGGACGTCGACATGGACCCTGCCACTTCTTAGCCACTGGCTCAGACCTGGTCCTCAGCAGCAGCTCAGACCTCACCATGGCCCCGGGTGACAGGGCCGGTCACTCACAACAGGCTCCCCCTCTCCACCGCGGCATCTCCAGTTCCATTTCTCTTCACAATGCTCAAGCTGCTCCACTTCTCTTTCCCATCTGACTACGTGATGTCTCCTGCTGCAGGCAGGCCCGCAGCTGGCAAGTCCCTCACATTCTCCACCCGTGCTGTGTGGCGTGGCAGCAAGCGGGTATCCATGGTGGGCCTGCACTGGGTGCTGGAGGGCAGCTCTGTGGGCGGCATGGTGGTCTGCAGGTCTCCGTCTTCCCCCACTCTTGCTGTGCTGGATTTGATTTGATTTTTGTGTGTCCTAGGCATAAGACAACTTTGGCCACTATGCCAGGCATGAGCAAAGGACTGGCACCTGCTCTGCCTGTGACTGATAGATATATGAGCACCAGCAGCACCAAGGTGTCTCTTTGCCCATTGCAAGGGGGGGGGGCTAATATATTTTTATAATCTCAGCCAAACTGTAATAATTTGCTTGACAGGTATCTTGTTTGGGTAATTTGATTTAAGTTTTACCTTAGGTATGAGTTTGTATATTGAATCTATAGGGCTGCAGAGATGGCTGAGTGGGTAAGAGCACTGATTGCTCTTCCAAAGATGCTGAATTCAAATTCCCAGCAGCCACATGGTGGCTCACAACCATCCATGACATCTGATGCCCTCTCCTGGAGTGTCTGAAAGCACCTTACATATAATAAATAAATATTTTTTTAAAAAAATAAAATTTAGCCAGGCAGTGGTGGCACACGCCTGTAATCCCAGCACTCTGGGAGACAGAGGCAGGTGGATTTCTGAGTTCAAGGCCAGCTTGGTCTACAAAGTGAGTTCCAGGACAGCCAGGGCTATACAGAGAAACCCTGTCTCAAAAAAACCAAATCCAAAAACCCAAAAAATTAAAAAAATTAAAATAAAATAAAATTTATAAACAGATCTCTGGTTTGCTACGCTGCTGTCCTACGCTGCTGTCACCGGTAAGGGCCTGACAGGAGCAGGTGGCACAACAAAGCTGAGTGAGCAGAGTGTCAACAGGAGAGGCCCGAAGGTGTGGGCTGAGGCTCGGGAAGAGACCGGAAACAGTGCCTGGGATGACGCTTTGCTTTGCCCACAATAGTTCATTATTTGCATTTGCTTCTCTTCTTACTGCCGGAGAGTCAAATACTTTGTATCCCTATAGTTTCTTTTTGTGGCTTGCCTTTGTCTCTGGGAGGCTTGGTTTCTGTTTGATTCCTGGAACATTTTTACATTGTAAACATCACTGTTGCTCTGTTGTCTCAATTTTTCAATTGGTGTCTTAGTTGGGGTTTTCTTGTGAAGAAATACAGCAGCAACAGTAACTCTTACAAAGGAAGACATTGAACTGGGGCTGGCTTACAGTTCCCGAGGTTCAGTCCATTATCATGGCGGCAAAGGGGTGGGTGACATGTAGGCAGCCATGGTGCTAGAGAAACAGCTGAGAGTTCTTCATGTTGAGCTGAAGGTAGCAGAAGAGACTGTGTCCCATACTAGGTATAGCTTGAGCATAGGACACACTTCATCCAACAAGGCCACACCCACTCCAATGAGGCCACACCTCCTAGTAGTGTCCTTCCTAGGAACCAAGCATTCACTCACACAGGAGTCTATGGGGGCCATTCCTATTCAAACCACCACAGTAGATTTATACTTTTTTCTAGATAGTTCCTGCTGTTTTGATACACAGGCATTTAGAATAGTGGTCCGGTCCATTAATCTTCATCTGTCTTTTAGAAAGAAGCTCTGGAGGTTGGAATGAGAAACATGCCCCTTAGGTTCATATATTTGAACATTTGGTCTCTAGTTGGTGGTGCTGTTTCGGAGATTATGAAACTATAGGATGAAAGTCTTGTTGCGGCAAGGTCTGAGAACAGGCTTGAAGAGTGTGTAGCCTCTCCCCACTTCTAGCACAAATGCTGTCTTTTGTGTGTAGTTGAAATGTCATCAGCCAGTTCCTGCTCCAGCTGACTGCCTCCATGCCGCCACACCGTAAGGACAGCTAGTCTTTGGAAACATAAGCCAAAATAAACTACTTATTGAGTTGCCTTTGGTCATGAAATTTTATCACAGCAACAAAAAAGTAACTGCCACAGATGCCAGTTTCAGAAAGACTATCCTGGCACTAGAGGTCTATTTTAGAATTGCCTTCTGAACCTTGAAAGGGTATCTTCTTAATCAGAGCTAGAGTTATGGCTTTTCTAGTGAATTAATATTTATGCTAAGCCTGAATAAAACTGCATTTGTTCCTTCTTCCTATAAAATACTTTGAATTTTTCAAGCACAAGTTGTCAGCATGAATCATTGCATTTCTTGACCTGAAGTCAGAGAGTATGACTCTGCCTTTTCTTGGTGCTGAGAATTGAAACCAAAGCCTTGCATATCTGATCAGCAAATACTGTAGCCTGGAGCTCTACCCCCAGTACCAGGGTGGTGGTAATTGTTATTTTATTGAGTTTGGTTCTGACACTGCTGCCTGGACATAATGTCAGAGCCCACAGGCTAAGTACTCAGTACCACAGGACACCGCAACTTCAGAATCACAATCCAGTCACAATCTGTGCCTCTGGTACTTATTCCCAGCAATCTATGAGTCAGAGATCCCATTTTAAAAAATGAACCTTTGTCAGTTTAAGGAACAGCTGTTGCAAGATCACTCAAGTATTCACATCCAAGGATACACAAGTGCTGGATAAGGATGTATGTCAGTGGCTCTGTAGGTAATGTTCCTGCCCTCCAAGCATGTCGGCTTGAGCTTGGACCCCAGCAGCCCTATAAAAAGGTGGGTGTGGCCACATGCACCTATAGAGCCAATGTTGGGGATATAGAGGCAGACTGAAAGAAGACATCTGACACCCTCCCTCTGGCCTTCACATATGAGCACAAATGTTCATGCCAAAGAACACACACACACACACAGAGAGATGGCAGGGCATTTGAGTGTAACCCTTGTACTTTAAATATACTTTAAATCATCTGGATTGCTTATTCTATCCAAGGCGATATAAATGTGATAGTTATTACATTGTGTCAATAGGAATAATGACAAAAGCCGGGCGGTGGTGGTGCACACCTGTAATCCCAGCACTTTGGGAGGCAGAGGCAGGCGGATTTCTGAGTTCAAGGCCAGCCTGGTCTACAGAGTGAGTTCCAGGACAGCTAGGGCTACACAGAGAAACCCTGTCTTGGGAAAAAAAAATCCAAAAAAAAAAAAAAAAAAAAAAAAAAGGAATAATGACAAGAAAAAGAAATCCATACGTGTTTAGTTTGGTCAATTTTTTTTCTTATTTTTCTTCAGAAGCGAGAAGAAGGTGCTGGATCCCTTGGAACTGGAGTTGGCAGACAGTTGTGAGCTGCCATTTGGAGTCTGGAAATCCAATCCCAGCTTTTTAGAAATGCAGCCAATGCTCTTAACAGCTGAGCCATCTCTCCAGCCTCGCACCCTCCCCCCACAGCACTTATAAAAATATATTTTCACTGGGCAGTGGTGGCACATGCCTTTAATCTCAGCACTTGGGAGGCAGAAGCATAGGGATCTCTGGCCTGTAGAGTCAGCCTGGTCTACAGAGCAAGTTCCAGGACGACCAGGACTACACAGAGAACCCCTGAGCCTCATGCTGCATTCTAGGTAAGCATCCCACCACCAGACTCCATCCCTAACCTCTAAAGATGTCTCTGATCTTTGGTTGGTTGAATCCATAGATGCAGAAACCATGGATACAGAGGCCTATTTTGTGTTCATATTTCCTGTGCCCTTTAGTGTGAAAAGGCATTTTCAGAGACAAAGCACATAGAATTTCCTTGCAGGTCTATCCTGGCCCGCGGGACCTAGTTATTCGGGGAGCCGAGGAGGATCCAAGCCTGTAAGAGAGATGGGAGGGAAAGACAGGGGCAAGACCAAGCATCAGGAGCTCATATCAAGGTCTATTTATTAACTGGAAGAAGGCCTAGTTTTAAGCTCACCGTAAGAAAAAAATGAGGGGCCAGAGAAGAATGATTTAGGGCACAGAAGTTTTTTGGTTTTTTGGGGTTTTGTTTTTTTGTTTTTTTTTGAGACAGGGTTTCTCTGTGTAGCCCTGGCTGTCCTGGAGCTCACTCTGTAGACCAGGCAGACCTCAAACTCAGAAATCCACCTGCTTCTGCCTCCCAGAGTGCTGGGATTACAGGCGTGCGCCACCACAGTCCGGCTAGGGCACAGAAGAAAGGGAGGACATCTGGTGGGGATGCTGGCGACAGGCTGGCGGCAGTTGGAGGCATCTTATAGCTTTTCTGGAATGCTGGTTCTTCTCTAACAACCTCAGGTGTTTATCTAAGAACAGAACCAGTTGGTTCCCACAATCATCCTTGTAAAAGAGGCTTCTAACAAGGGGTCAGCAAAAGGGGATTCTCAAGGTGGGGGCTGTTGAGGGCCTGGTTTCCCGCTGTTTGGTCTCCTACACAGGTCATTACTAAGAAATGGCTAATTTGGGCTGGAGAGATGGCTCAGTGGTTGGGGGCACTGACTGCTCTTCCAGAGGCCCTGGGTTCAAATCCTGACACTCACATGATATCCCACAACTATTTGTAATTCCAAGATCTGAGACTCTCATATGTACATATGTGTAAGCAAAATACCAATGCACATAAAATAAAACTAAACAAATTTTAAAAAAAGAGTATTAAAAAAAAGAGAAATCGTGGGAGACCAAACTGTGGGAAACCAGACCTTCAACAGCCCCCGCTTTGAGAATCCCCTTTTGCTGACCAGATGTCCTCCCTTTCTTCTGTGACCTAAATCATTCTCCTTCAGCCCCTCCTTATCTCTCCTTACAGTGGGCTTAAAATTAGGCTTTCTTCCCGTTAATAAACAGACCTTGACACCAACTCCTGATGCTTGGTCTCACCCTGTCTTTCCCGCCCATTTCTCTCTTATAGGCTGGGTTCTCCTTGACTCCCCGAATAACTAGGTCCCACAGGACGGGATAAGAAATGATTAATGTGGCATAGATTTTGGTGATGGAAGGCACTAACTGAGCCAGTTAGCTTTCCTTTCTAAGAATTTTATTTTTCCTATTAGAAGACAAAAAGTATTTTTTAAATTATGCTAATTACATCTGGAATTCTGTTAGCACAAATTTTGTGGGGCTGTGTTTATTTTGTCTTATAAGTCTGTATACAATAAAGTCAGCTTTCCCTTTAGTCAATAAAGCTTTGATATTTTTCTACCTGGTGCTTAACAGAGTGTAGACCTAAAGACTGCTCAGCAAACTATAACTGTGATGGTATCATTTATAGTTAGAACAACACACTTGATATAGATATCTAGCACAGGCCATGATGGCTGATAATGGATGTGCAGGGTAGCCTATTAGTCAGCACAAAATGGCTGAACGTAGTATGATCTGTTACTTGACTATTTTGTCATAATGTTACTTTTGTGTGGGTTTTGTCTAGATAAGACCTTGAGGTGAGCATCCAATGTCTTGTATGATGGACCGTCACCTGGAATCATGAGCTAAAATATTTATGGTTCTCACCTCAACTTTTGTCAGGCTGCCTTATCATAGCAGTCAGATGGTCCACAGCATGCCGGTGGGTTGTATTGGATATGTAAGACTTTATTTTTAGTCTATGTGTATGAATATTTGCCTGCATGTGTATGTATACTATGCCTGGTGCCACAAAGGTCAGAATATGGTGTCTGATCTTTTGGAACTGGAGCTACGCACAACTATCATGTGGGAGCTGGGAACCAAACCCTGATCCTCTGTAAGAGCAGCCAGTGAGTGCTCTTCACCAGCAAACCATCTCTCTAGCCCCATTTTTTTTTCAATTTCTGTGTTGTATTTGATATAAAGGGACTGCATTGCACAGACCTGGAATCTTTTGTAAAGACTGGAACTGTGATGTTCCTATTTGATCATGTTACAGGAAAGGCATAAAAGGACAAAGTACATGCTCAATAAACTCTTGCCACTTGAGTAAACGAGTCAGGGTACTCTCACACATGAGTCTGTGCTGTGATGATCACCACGGTGCCAAAGTCTCACTTGGAGCTTGTGAGTATGCATTTGTGTGTTGGAGTCTCAGAGAAAATATGGTTTCAGGACTCAGATTCTTTAATTTAGAACCTCAGCTCTACCATGTACTAGCTATGTGGCATCAGGGAAACTATGTAAATTTCTATGCCTTGAGAATCACAGTAGCACTCCTTTTGTAGGTGTGCCTGTAAATTATATTAGTTCTATTTTAGGCCTGATGTAAGCTATTTAACATACAATTGAACCCCACCATCTGTCATCTCTGTTCCCTGTATGCTGGGGATTTTGTTTGTTTGCTTGTTTTGTTTCTTAATTCATTGACCCAACACACTCCACAGTACTTAAACCACAATAAATTCTAGTGGCAAGCCCAAAAGGTGTGACACGCTTGTGTGTGCCACACACAGATCCCATGTGTAAGCCATGATTGAAACAAAATGAATCCCCAAACTAGATTTGCCTTCCGTTACTAGCCAACCCACCCCTGTGGACAACTGAAAGGAAGAGACCATAGCACATGAAAGGGTGTGTGTGTGTGTGTGTGGCTACCCCCACCTTCCTCCCCTGACACCTGAGCTCAGAGCTGCCACCAGACCAGCCTTCCTTTAGAGGCCCAGCTCTTTGGAATTTATCACCTGTTCTCTGTATGTAACCTGACACACACACCTGAATCTAAGGTCACACCATGTCACCATACACACGTACCCAAGACTCTTGATGGCCATCTTATGAAAGAGTCCTCCTGTTCCCTGTCCCACTGACCCAAGACCCAACATGCACGCAATGCTTAATTAGGAGAAAGTCTAGAGGCTCAAGAGAAGCCTTAAAGGCAAACCGGGGGGAGGGGTGGATAGCAATCTGACTTGACAAAAGCTTGTTATTAAAAGTTGGCACAATAACTAACATCTACAAAAGAAATGTAAATTCCAAAAAAATAGTATAAAATTCTGTAGGATACCCTGGGATTTCAGCTGAAAGGCTGGGCAAACCATGCCCTTAAGACTGCAAGTGACTCAGTGGCACTGAGCAGGTAGCTGAAGACAACAGAACTGAGGGTTTTTTGTTGTGTCATGGACATGTATGTACTCTATACTTCAACCTAGATTTTCAGTATAAGAGAAGACAGTGGCTATTTTTCTTTCTTTCCCCTTTCTCCCCCTTTCTTGTATCTACCTATAATGTCTACCCTACCAGAAACAAAGGACTCACCCAAGGAGTAACAGAACGCGGCTTCTTCAAGCCAGGGAATGACGAAGAGCCAGTAAGCCAAAAGCTGGGGGGGGGAGGGGACTTTGATTTCTGATCTCCAAGCCTGTAAACAGCAACAACACAACAACAACAACAAAAACAAGTTTTCAAACTACAAAAAAGAAATGGGGCAAAAACACATGGTTTAGTGTTCAAGGAATAACTTTTCTATTAGTAAAGAGTACAACCGACCACACAGTACCACTTATCCCCACTGGCATCAGGACTGGTGGATTTTTCACAAAGCTCCAGTAAGTTTCTGTCTGTGCCAGTGTCCATAATGACAGGACGCACACAGCGCTTAGGAACCCAGATAGGCTTTCTGCATCTTTAGGAAAGAGACAAACAGAACCTCTCATCCTGACCGACACTGGATCAGGACCTCTCCAAACTCCTGGAGATAACTCTTTCCATTTTACTAAACCCTCTGACTTCTTCGCACCTTCCCAATGTCTGTCTCAATCTATTAATAAAAAATTTAAATTATAAAGAATAAAGGGCAATCTAGCATGTGGAGAGGTAAGCTCCTCCTTTTCTTATTTTATTTTATTTATTTATTTTCAAGACAGGGTTTCTCTGTGTAGCCCTGGCTGTCCTGGAACTCACTCTGTAGACCAGGCTGGCCTCGAACTCAGAAATCCGCCTGCCTCTGCCTCCCAAGTGCTGGGATTACAGGCGTGCGCCACCATGCCCGGCTTGTTTTTAGTAGTCTTATCTACAGATTTTTGAAACAGTTCAAAAGGAGCCTGTTTTATACCAAATAAATTCCCCCTGAGATCTCTTTTTCAATGTTGGGGGGTTAGTTTTGCTTCTCCCACTGTATCTAATAAAGCTTGTGAAAAAGTGGCAGCAGACCTATACTAGCCACAGATTTTTTAACTTTTATTACTCTTGAAATCATCTTAATTACAAAATATGGGTGAGTTAAGAATTGTGAGTCTTCAATCAGACTGCAAACTGTAGTCAATGGTACACTGGCAGTTGTTAAGTGTAATTCTTAACTTTCTCTTGCAATATTAGAGCATAACTACAACTTTGGAAAGCAAAACCCAATTTTAAACAAACTATTCTCTTTAAAATCAATGGCAAATGCATTACTTTCACATTACAAAGTTTGTCCGCAAGTTCTTATGTTTGAATGCATGACAGTACAACTTATAATACCTCATTAAAGAGACATTGTCTTAAATCTTAGCCCTTATAAGTCTAATTTCTAGGACAAGAATCACACAAAACATTATGCCAATTTAGAAGTATCTTTAGAGGCCTGTTTTTCCTGGGTTGGGTCATGCCACGTGTTGTTGTTTAAGATAACTCCAACCCAGAGTTACCAGTTTTAAACTAATTTTTTGTTACCAATGTGATAATTTTTAATCATGCCCAATAACTTATAAGCCAATATTCTATAGTCAAGACATGCAAAACATATTTATACCTTTAAGACCAATCAGAAACAAAAATGAAGCAACTACATGAATCTTATAATTTTAAACCAAACAATTTTTTTCTAGCTGTAATTTCAAGAGAAAAAGCACTTTGTACCCAATAATCACAACTGCAGAGATTTCTCTAGGAGAAACATCCATCAGCCTATCTAGAACTTGAGAAGCTGCTGGCCCTTTTAAAAGCAGCTTTTCTCTAGCTGTGCTTGACTCCTAGCTAAATGCAGGGCAGCTTAAATCAGCCTCTGCTGTGTAAACTGAGACTGGATCAAAAGATGGACCACCAGCAGATAAAGTTTTTACCAATTTTGTCTTTTCAGCATGAAATAACGTTTTTACCATTTTTTTCTTTTCAAGATGAAACAGAACAATCCTTCAAACAATGAAACAAAGACTGACATGTGGACAAATTGGTGCACCAAAGACAATACATGGAGAAGGAAGAGCACTTGTAACCAGTACTAAGAATATCTCCAGTAGGGTCCATAAAGGAAACAGGACGTCTCCATGTTTCCCGTTGTCCCTAGGAGAGTTTTGAAATCCATTTTCTTCTCTCTTTCTCTTTCTCTCTCATGTTTCTAAAATCCATCTTTTTGTTTGTTTGTTTGTTTTTGTTTTTTACTCTTTTTAATTTTATTTTATTCCCTATTCCTCTCGCCTGATGCTGTTCTAGACTGCGGGCAATTTGCCTAATAAAATTGGCCATCCCAATTTGCCATCATACCCTAGCTGTTTTGTTGTTGTTGTTGTTGCTGTTGGTTGGTTGGTTGGTTTTGGTTTTTTTCGAGACAGGGTTTCTCTGTGTAGCCCTGGCTGTCCTGGAACTCACTCTGTATACCAGGCTGGTCTCAAACTCAGAAATTTGCCTGTCTCTGCCTCCCAAGTGCTGGGATTACAGGCGTGCGCCACCCTGCCCGGCTCAAGCTGTTTTTAACCTTAATCCCAGTACTCTGTTGCTTAAGCAAATCTACCAGTGCATCTACTTACTAATTGTAAGGTGGGACTTGTCATCCCCATGGCAAGATCCTGTACTTACTTTGCTTGATACACTTCTTATTCTCACTTTGTTTCTTGTGCTATATATTCCCCATACGTTCCTCTTCCTTTTGCTGGCTGGCTTTTCTTAGAATGATCCTGTCAGGAGCTCCTCTCTTTCCCGATCTCGGTGGGACCTCCATTTGACAGCACCCAGGCTGTCACGGTACCAAGTATCGGGCGTAGGCCTGGGGGATTGACAGAAAACACAGACTCGGGTCATTCTGTAAGGAGAATGCCAAAGCTTTACTGAGGAACCAGCAACATAGAGGCCAGAGATGGGAACAGGAAAAAACAATCATAGCCATAGATCAGGCACCTGGGAGGTCCCTACCACACTGGGCAGGAAAAGAGGAATCAAATTAAGCTGCAGGATGTTCTCCAGGGTATTTCCTGTGCAAACAGCTCAGCTGGGGTGTTGAGCTAAGCTCAATGGTACCCAACACGATCCCCTGGAATTGTAGCTACAGATAGTTGTGAGCTGCCATGTGGGCGCTGGGAACTGAACCCGGGTCCTCTGTAAAAGCTGCAAGTGCTCTTACTTTTGTTTTATTTTTTTTAAATATTTATTTATTTTATTTACACGAGTACACTGTAGCTGTCTTCAGACACACCAGAAGGGGGCACCAGATCCCATTACAGATGTTTGTGAGATCACATTTGGAAATTTCACAGATATGGACTTCAACACATCTTTTGTGGGAGTACAATTTAACCCAGAGAGACGGCAATGAGACAAGGCCTAAGTCTGAGTGGAGTGGTGGTACCTCAGCTGTGACAAAGGACCCTCTGGGGTGCAGTGAGGTGCCTTGGCTTCTTGGTTTGTTGATGTTTTGTTTTTGTTTTCTGTTTAGTTGCTTGTTTACTTCTCAACTTGTCAGAAGCTAGAATTATCTGAGTAGAAAAACTTCAATTCAGAAATGTCAGGGCTGGAGAGACAGTTCAGTAGTTAAGAACACTAACTGCTCTTTCAGAGGACCCAGGTTCAATTCCCGGTGGCAGCTCACAACTGTTTGTGACTTCAGCTCTGGGTCATCTGACACTTTCATAGAGAATGCACATGAAAAATAAGGAGAAAGAGAGAGAGAGAGAGAGAGGTTCTGTCATAAAGCCTGTAGACAAGTCTGTGGGGGGTGGAGGATTGTCTTGGTGGCTAGTTCACAGCAAAGGGCACCCTCCTGCTGGGGTAGTGCCAAAGCCAGCTGATGGCCCTGAGGGTAATTAGGAAGCCGGTGAGCAAGCCAGTAAGCAGTGTCCTCCATGGCCTCTGCATCAGCTCCTCCTCCAAGTTCCTGCCTTGAGTTCCTGCCCTGACTACCCTCAGTGCTGGGGTGCGCCCGGCCTGAGAAGTAGAGGTAGAAATACACCCTTCCCTCTGGAGGTTGGTTTGGTCCTGGTGTTTTCCCACAGCAATAGAAACCCCGACTACGAAGCAGGGCTTCCATCCGGTTCAGCTTCTGTACTTGCTGCAGGAGCACCTGGGCAGCAGCTGATGTGAATCCCTTAGCTAATAAGGGAAGCAGGTGCCCTGAGGAGCAAGGGCCCCACTTCACAAGGCGGGAAGCTGCCTGCCCTCTGAAGGGCAGCTCACTGCGCTTTCATGTTTCTCTTTCAGCTGAAACTCTTTGGAGGAACTTATAATGAGCTAGTTGTTACAAAGCTACTCTGACTCATATTGTTTTAGGCTGGTTAAAGTTAGCTCATTATAATACTGAATTACACATATCTAGAACACGTGTCCCCCCCACCCCCACCCAGCGTACTTTCCTTTTGACCTATGACCTCAAAATGAGCATGCCCAAAGATGTACACCTGAAATTGAGCATGCCCAGAAAGGCACGCCTTGTCCTATGCATGCTCCTTTAAGTTACTCTGAATGGACCCTCCAAACTTCTCCTCTGCAGAGCGAGCGCCATTTGGGAATACAGCTCCACTGCTGTCCTTGCTGGCTGTAGGTGAGACAGCTCTCTCTACTCTTTCCTATTCTGCCTATGCATGTGGCCCTGTGTGTGTGTCAAAGACACTAACCGCGCCCAGCCCTACACACCAGGACCCCAGGCTAGGCACGCGCTTCAGGTTTCTCAGTTAGCTCCCAGACAATGCCTGATATATTTTAGTATCTCCACACTGTTTCCAGTTAAAAGAACTGAAACCCACGGTCTATAATTGAATCTCCTGTAAGTGATGGTAAAGACACTACAGCCTCCCAGCATGCAGAGAGAGAGAGAGAGAGAGAGAGAGAGAGAGAGAGAGAGAGAGAGAGAGAGAGAGAGACCCTCACTCGGCAGAGCTAAGCACAGAAGAGGGCAATGGCCATCATTCACCTTGAGAGAGAGCCCCCGCTCTCCGGGAACCTCCCGTCTCCTCCTCCCCTTGTGGTACCACAGGCTTGCCTCAGTGCCCACTGACTGGCAAAGCAACCAAGGAAGGTCGGCCCTGCTTCCCCTCAGTTTGTCCCCACCTCCCCTCCACCTCCGGTCCACCGCAGGCTTACCCAGCACCTTTTATTTTTAGGACCTCAAAATGTTCAGAACAAGACATTTTTTTTTCCTTATTGTCATGTGTTCATGACTGGGAAAATGGAAATCACAGACTATTATGAGCATAATGACTCCAGTGATTATGCAACAAAGAGCTCAAGATAAGTATGGGAGGAGAGACTCCTCCTGGCTCCAGCCTTGGGGGAGGGATCTGGCTGCCATCAAGAATAAACCCAGCTGGACCTCAGCTTCCAAAGCCACTGCCCAGGCTCCTGTCCAGGGCGCGCCGGCAGCCAGCTGCTTCTTCCTAGCAGGGCCCGAGTGACAGGCAGGGGGACCTGGACTGACTGGACATGACGAACCCTTCCTTGTCAGCCATTTCTAGTTATTTTAAAAGCATTTCGAACAAGAAGAGCAGTTTGTCACTTTCTCTGTCATTATTTTTTCTGCCAGAGACATATTAATATGGATGTGGCTAGCAGGCGCCCAGCGCTGAATTGCACTCATAAAATCACAGCTGGCTGGGAATACTGGCAGTCCTGCACCTTTAGTTCTTAAGCCTGTTTTATAATGAAATTAAAATGGACTCCTCCTGACACCCCTTCCCTGAAAGCGAGCAGTTTAGCCCTCTGGGGGAGTGTGTTCGGATGATGCTCTAGTCTCAAAAGAAATGCATACGCGATTTTAGTAATTAAAACATTTAATTTGGTGATTAGCTTCACAAAAAAAGAAACTGCAGGAATTGTCTTGGTAAGGGAGTGTTCCACCCGGCTGTTACAGCTGGGGGCTATTCCAGCCCACGCTCCAGCCCTTCCTCCCTTTATTAAGAACAGCCCACCTGCTTGGGATGATGTCCTGGGGTCACTGACCACACCCCGGTTTTCCAAGAGGAAGTATGTCTAACCAGATAACCCCAACCTTATTATTTTCCTCTGCTGACATGCAAAGTCGGTTTCTGAGACATCGTATCTATTTTTTACTAAGAGGTAAAGAAAAAGCTGATTCATTGTACCTCCAAGGGAACCCCCTTCCTGGAGGATATCACCCAGACGGAGGCCAGACATTCCACAGAACCGCCTTTGCACTTAAATAAAACTAGTGCCCTGAGGTAAGTTCACCTAGGGAGCTTGTTAGGCGAAGGGCTTCCTAGACCCCACCCTACACCCGCTGGGCCAGCAAGGGCCTGAGGGGGGAGGGGAGAAGAGGGAGGAGAGGCAGATAATCAGAACTTTGGCTACCTAACAAGCTCCCTTAGTGATTCATTTGTTCCTTGTCGTTCAGGGGCCAGAGGCGGAAGGTATCTATAGATCTGCAGTTAGGATGTCACCCTGAGTCCCTTAGGGAATGGTGGCGCTTCACCTTTGATTAGGGGCAGCTGAGCTTATCTGCCTGGAAGACTGCTTTGTTTGGAAATGGCATAATAGAAAATAAGGTGCAATTAAGCTTTTCACAAGGCAGCTTAATCAGCTCATCCCTCCCAGTTCCTCCGAGCCGGCCTCCCTGTCCCTGGGTAGTTAGGACAGGCACTAAGACTCCATATTGTGTGGGCTGGAAGGAGACTGAGCAAAAAGACCCCTACGTTTTGCAGCCAGCCCCAGAATAGAGCAGACCACGGGGTCTCAGCCTCACCCCCTGCTGTGTTCAGCCTTGGAAACTGCAGAGAAAGAGCCTGGCCTGTTTGCTGGAGGTCCTTTTTTTATTCTATTTTTATTTTTTTTCCCCCTTCACTAGGTTCCAAATACCAGCTCAAGGGAGACCTGGGCCAGCCCGGCCTCTCAGAGCCTCCCGGGAGGCAATTAAATCTATCGATACCTGCACTCTTGTTAAGTGGCTCGGAAGCTGCACCCTGAAATCTTGTGCTGTGAGCAGAGAGTACTTGTTAGATCATGATGGTATTAGAAATAATTTCACAGAGAAATGGTGTGAAGCCAAAGGAGACTGGTCAGTAGGAGTGACCTGCCCCGTGAGGCCAACTGCTGCACCTATAGGCTGTCCTTACCAAGGAGAGCACAAAGATGCTCTTAAAGGAGAGGCCGCCGTGCTACACGGGTCCCTGCTCAGCACTGGCAGCTTCCTGGCCCTGAATTCATAGGCTGCTGTCTCTTATAAATATTTGGGGGCAGGGTGGATGGGGTTTCATCCAGGCCAGGCATTCAGGGTGGCCTCGAACTCATGATAATTCCTGTGCTTCTAAATTACACATGTACACCCCCAAATCCAGCTACATCGGAAAATCGGAAAAGATTTTTAAGGCAGATTTCTTTATTTTTTATTCTCTTGAGCAGAGAGAACATAGATCTATAGAGGACAAGTAAGAAGAGCTCTAGAGAGTAGGAGAGATGCCAACCCTTAAGGAGATATTTTTGTGTTTGGTTAAGTGAATACTCAGGTGCAGGATCAGAGAGGAAAAGAAACAGCCCAGGTTTGTACCGGTTTTGGTTCCGATGGGATGGATACTCCCCGTGTGGTAGATTTCCTCTCCTCTTCTTCCTTCCCTCACGTTCCTGTTCCTTTCCTTTCTTTCTCTGTCTTCTTCCTTTGTGTGAGTGTTGAGGCCATCAGCACGCTCAGCAGTCCCCGCCAGCCCCACCTTGGCAAGTTCACCACCACAGTTCAAGGTGGCATTGGCTGACTGGTTTGGCACCTGTGCCTCTGCTTTCTCACAACTCTGGAGAGTTGCACACTCCCAGCAGACCTTCCTGCAGTTAGTCATCTAGCTACTTCATCCGATGACAGCATGGTACACGGGGCTGTGGGAGCACCTTTTCTCCAGGTTTGCGGAGAGGAGAGCTTTGCCCAGGAGACACGTTGTCATGGCCAGCTCCTTAGCAAGCAGGGTAGGAGCAGGGGCTAAGAGCTTATGGCGGGCGTGGAAGTGAGGACACAGGCCTGTGCGCCCTGCACGTGTGATGCGGAGGGAGAAGGGCGCCTCCAAATTCCTAGGCAACCCAGACTCGGTAGTGAGTGCAGCCTGACAAAAGCCACACAGAAGACGTGGGTGACACAAACAACAAAAGTACTGAAAAGAGGGGGAAAGGGTGTTTGTGAATTCTGCTCATGGTGACTCAAGGACGATAGAGTTCAGAGAAAAGCGAGAGGAGACGCTGCCTGCTGCCCTGGAATGCAGGGGGCCGAGTGCAGAGTCAGCTGCAGAAAGAAGGGGGGGGAAGGGGAGGCACACAGGACAGGCTAGATACCAGGGGGTGAGGGGTGTTACACACCCCAGATACCACACCTGTTGGTATTCTGTCTAAGCTCCACCCAGGTATGCCCCGCCCCAGAGATCTGGCCCACTATAAGAGGGGCTACTTGCCCCTCCTCTCCCTCTTTGCTCTCCGCTCTCCCACACTCTCTCACCTCTCTGCCCCTTGGGCTCTTCCCCTCCCCCCCCCCCCCCAGAATACCAACAACACCTACCTCTTGAATTAGAGTGGAGTGGAACATGTCCAATTAATCATTCGAATTGTTCCTGAGGATCAGGATGCTCGGATACACATTTCAAGTACCTTTAAAAGTGCTCTAGGATGTGAAACCCGCGATAGATATGAAATTAACACATATTTTCCTAAGTAGATTACGAGATGATAGGTAAATAATAGAAATGAAAGCAAAGGTTGCTGGGAAATAGCTCATTTGCATGAGAGAGGAAATGGGAACAGCCATAGGACTCAAAAAAGAAGATTCCCCAGTGTGGTGGAAACACCTTTCTTCCCAGTGGGGAAGCTCTACCTGCGAAAGAAAAGAAAGTCAGATGGTGGTGGTGGCGGCGGCAGAATCCCAGCTTTTAGGAAGTGGAGGCAGGTGGATTTCTGAGGCCAGCCTGGTCTACAGAGTGAGTTCCAGGACAGCCAGGGCTACACAGAGAAACCCTGTCTCAAAAAAAAAAAAAAAGCCAAACATTTGCACTATTGTTTCCTGTGTTTTATTAATGTGTCACATAGAATTAGAACTGAAAAATAAAGACATCAGAACCCATGAACTACTATATTTTCAAGTCATTTGGCTGCATGCATATGCAAACGTGTGTGTGTGCGCGTGCGTGCAAAGGATGAGGAAGGGCAAGCTAGGAAAATGCTATTTTATTATGAAAAATATCTCCATGCAATGTGCTACTAAAAGTTATTTGCGGGTCTGGAGAGAGGGCTCAGTGGTTAAGAGCACTGACTGCTTTCCTGAAAGGTCCTGAGTTCAAATCCCAGCAACCACATGGTGGCTCACAACCATCTGTAATAAGATCTGACACCCTCTTCTGGTGTGTCTGAAGACAGCTACAATGCATTTATTTATAATAATAAATAAATCTTTGGACTGGAGTGAGCAGGGACTGAACGAGCAAGGTTAACCAGAGCAAGTGGGGTTGACCGGAGCGAGCAAAGGTCCTAAATTCAATTCCCAGCAATCACATGAAGACTCACAACCATCTGCACAGCTACAGTGTACTCATATACATAAAATAAATAAGTAATTTTTTTAAAAAAAGTTATTTAGCTGGGCAGTGGTGGTACACGCCTGTAATCCCAGCACTTGGGAGGCAGAGGCAGGCGGATTTCTGAGTTTGAGGCCAGTCTGGTCTACAGAGTGAGTTCCAGGACAGCCAGGGCTACACAGAGAAACCCTGTCTCAGAAAACAACAAAACAAAACAAAAAATAAAAAGTTATTTGCTGCTGGCATTGACAGATGATCAGGTTGGGTTGGAGCCAACTTGCATTCAATGGCCAAAGGCTACGGGTTAAGTTCTCAACTGGGTGTTGAGTGAGATCATACCGGGAACTTGATGCTGGCCCTCATGGAAGTGGTGATACCTCAGGAATTGCCAATCTAACTGATCAAACTCTGGCTCTAGAGTTGTTAGCAATCTCTTATCACACAACCATGGGCAAGTTTTCTTGCTGATCAATGGATCATGACCAACCAAGCCTGTGCCCTCCCCTCCCCCAGCCTTGAGCAGGCTGAACAGACCCAAAGAAAGCCAGGCAGTGGTGGCCCACGCCTTTAATCCCAGCATTTAGGAAGCGGAGGCAGGTGGATTTCTGAGGCTAGCCTGGTCTACAGAGTGAGTTCCAGGACAGCCAGGGCTATCCTGGACTATTGTTTGCCATAGTCGGTCTTCTGCAGACCTAGCAGACCTGGCAGGAGTTGGCACCTGGCCTTGCTGCATTTGCATTTTCCTACCAGAGCCTTGAGGAGCAGACTGCCTGCTGAGCTTGCTTTGCAACAGAATCCAGCTGGGTGGGTCTTTGGTTTCCCAAAGGGGAATGGGTTGGGTTTCCCCTATAAAAACACAGAGCTGAAAATTAAACTTTGAGCCTTGATCAGAAACTTTTGTCCTTTGTCTTGGCTTCCTTCTTCTCTCACCCATCCTTTTGCATTCCCAGCCTCCCTTTCAGGTGCCAGTTCTCTGTGGCTGCTGGACAGCTACACAGGAGCATTCGCCTGCTTGGCCACCATGGTGAAACATGATGACTGAAGCAATGGGAATCCATCTCTGACAGTTCTGCAGGTTTGAAGTTCACCATGGGGGTGTCAGCGAGTCTCCTTTCTCCTGAGCCTCTCCTTGGCGCATGTGTCCACCGTCTCCCAGCAGCAGGTGGCCCTTTCTCTGAACATATGTATCCTTATATTCTTTCCTCTTCTTAAATACTACCAATCACATTGGATCAATGACTTAACCCATATGACCTTGTTATCAAACTTGGGGCACAGCCTGTTCTCTCAAGCCGGGTCCAGCCACCTCAATAAGACAATTAAAAGAGCCAAATTAAAAGTGGAAAGTAAAAAAGAGGAAATTTATCTAATGTTTGTGTTGGCAACAGGGGCAAGGAGACCCAGCAAACCCCTCAGGTCAGTCTTGCGACAGGGTCCCTGAAGTAAGATCAGAGTCTAATCAGAGACCAAGGGTGTGAGCATCTAGGCAGCGCTGGTCATAGCGCGGCCCTGCCCAGCACTGAGCCACCATTGTCTGGGCTTCAGCTCCTCATGAAAGGTAGTCAGACCACATAGTGGCACTGTGTGAAATCTCTTCCAGGGAGACACGCTCCCTCTTTGGCCGATGTCTTTTGGTTTGCCCAGTATAAGATTCATATGGAAAATTACTTTTTCTTTAGGATCCATGGTTTCTATAGTCTGATAGTCAGACTGAGAGACATAAGAAAATGTCTCTTTTAATTATATCTTTATTTTTAAATTAGGCATAGTGGTGCATACTGTTAATCCCATCACTTGAGAGGCAGAGGCTATGAGTTCAAAGGCAGTCTGGTCTACATAGTGAGTTCAAAGACAGGCAGGACGACACAGAGGGGCCCTGTCTCAACAAATAAACAAACAAGAATATCTTCATTTCTGCCAAACCTATTACAGCCCCATTCAACATTTTTTTTAAAGCACAATCTTCAAATAGCCCAAATCACACTGAGTTAGGGTTTCCATATCGGAATTTGGAGGAATGCAATCTGTACTATAGTACCATATGAGTTACAGTTTCAAGGGGGAATGTCCCTCATGGGTTCATGCATCTGAGCACTTGGTCCCCAGCTGGTGGCACTGTTTTGGGAGGTGGGGAAACCCTGGGGGCAAGAGGCAGTGTCAGTGCAGGTCCTTAGGCCTTTGAGGGTCATAGGCTTACTGTGTTGCTGAGCTGAGTCCTCTGCCTCTCGGTCACCACAATAAAACAAACCACTCCATAAGATTCTGCCACAGTGAGGAGACCACAGCCACATGGTAAAAGTAGACACCATTAAAATCACATGCTACAAAAGCTCCCACCCTTTACTTCACTTCCTTTGTCCCTTTTTTGGAGCATCGAGAACTGCGTTCCCCCATGCAGCAGGCACAGGGGAAGACGCATTTTTACTTTCAGATGTATTGATATTTCAGCTCCCAAGGAAGAGAGATTTCAAGGAATTCCAGGTCTCCCTAGCACATTGGAGAATGGAGAGGGAGGCAGATAATTTTGTGAAGCAATGAAGTCTTGTTTCATGGGTACTGTTAGCATCACGGCTGTTGTCTCCCAGGGAGTCCTGAAGACTTGTGGGACCTCATCTCACACAACTACAACTTTGTGAAGTACAATAGAAGATGAGGGGCCACAACCACTTGACTCATCCACAGAGACAACACCACAGGGAGACTGGGGCCCTGAAATATTCTGCTCACATGTTTTCTCAGGACCCGCTGAGCCCCGTGATAATAGCAATGACCTTTTACAGCAATAGGGAGAGATCACAGGACCAGCACGCTCTCTCTCTCTGTTTCCTTTTTCTCTTCCTCTTCCTCCTCCTCTTTTCTTTCTCTTTTCTTTTCTTTTTCACTTTCTTTCTTTTTTGAGATAGGATCTTGTTATGTAGTTATATAGCCCAGGCTAGCCTCCAACTCTTGATTCTCTTCTTCACCCATTGCACCACCACCACATCCAAAAAGACAAACTTGAAAATTCAATGGTAGAAGTTGCCTCTTGTCCAGATGTCACTTAGGACACAGGTAACCATGGTGACCACTGGTACCCATGCACAGAGTAAGGGAGGTAAACCTGATCAGAGACAACCCCGAGGAAGGCAGAGAAATGGAGCTAGAGTCTCCACGAAACAGTGCCCACAGCCCTCGTGTATGGACAGGTCCACATATCAATGCTGCAGCTGGGGTGTGGTTGGGTGTAGATCCCTTGAAACTCTCTGTGTTGCAATTCTACTCCTTGTGAGGGAGACTCTAAGAAGGTAGTAACTCGATCTAACACTGAGGTTCAGAGGTGGGGCCTTTAGGATATGACGGAGATCAGAAGGGTCATCGGGACGGGACCTCTTCCGTCAAATCTTCTTGGCTTGATAAAAGTGCAGAAAGCCAGTGTATGTACAGTGTATCTGTCGTGCTTCATGCCACCTTGGGATTCTGACAAGGAAAGCATCACTAGATTCTGGCCCTCCACCTTCCCCTGTAGATCCTAGACCCAAAATAAACAAAGCACATGTGTGCATGTGTGTGTGTGTGTGCATGTGTGTGTGAGTGAGGATATGTGTGAGTGTGAATGTGAATTTGTGAATGTGCTTTGTGTTGTGAACCAGCAATGTGGTTGTGTGTACATGTGAGAGAGCATGTATGAGTGTATGTGAGTGTGTGTGAATGTGTGTGTGGGTGTATAAATATAAGTGTGATGTGAGTGTGCACATGAATGTGTGAGTGTATGTATGAGTATGTCCAGTCTGTCATACTGAGCTTTTAGCAACAGAAATGGATTATTATAAATAGTTAGTGAGTTCATTTTGTTGTCTAGTCCATTTTCCACTGGCTATCTTTATAATGGAAACCCTATAACCAGGCTTTTTGATATATACCAAACCCCACAACACTCAGAAGATGGAGAGGCAGGAGGATTGCTATAAGTCTGAGGAGAGCTTGGTCTACATAGTGACTTCTAGAGCAGCCGGGTTATATAGTTCATTATATAATGAGAGCCTGTCTCAAACTGAATTTTATTTTTATTTTTAGATCTATTTTATTTTATATGTGTGAGTGTTTTGCTAACATGTATGCCTGTGCCTCACATGTGTGCCAAGTGCACTAGGAGGTCAGAGGTTATCAGATCCCCTGGAACTGGAGTTATAGATGGCTGTGAGATTCTTTGTGAGTATTGGGAATTGAACTTAGGTCCTCTAGAAGAACAGGCACTTTTAACTGCTGAGCTATCTCTCCAGCCCTATCAAACTGGAAAAAGATAAGAGAAGAAAAGGAAGGAGAAAAGAAGGGCAGGAAGATCATCTCGATAGTGATAAGGGCTTTGGGTGAACATTGTGGTATGCACAGGCTGTGTGTGAGCAATGTGGTTGTGTGCACGGGCTGTGTGTGAGCATTGTGGTGTGCACGGGCTGTGTGTGAGCAATGTGGTTGGTGTGCACGGGCTGTGTATGAGCAATGTGGTTGTGTGCACGAGCTGTGTGTGAGCAATGTGGTTCGTGTGCATGGGCTGTGTGTGAGCAATGTGGTTGGTGTGCACGGGCTGTGTGTGAGCAATGTGGTTGGTGTGCACGGGCTGTGTGTGAGCAATGTGGTTGTGTGTACGGGCTGTGTGTGAGCAATGTGGTTGGTATGCATGGGCTGTGTGTGAGCAATGTGGTTGGTGTGCACGGGCTGTGTGTGAGCAATGTGGTGTACACAGGCTGTGTGTGAGAAATGTGGTTGTGTGTGTGGGCTGTGTGTGAGCAATGTGGTTGGTTTGCATAGGCTGTGTGTGAGCAATGTGGTTGGTGTGCACAGGCTGTGTGTGAACATTGTGGTGTGCATGGGCTGTGTGTGAGCATTGTGGTGTGCACAGACTCTGTGTGAACTTTGTGGTGTGCACAGGCAGAGCATGTGTGAGTGGCCCACATTGGCCCTGTGTGTCACCTGTGTCACTGCTGTCATCCCAGGGTGCTGTGGGCAGGAGGAGGCACACAGGGGACCATCCAGTCATAGCCTGACAGAGACTCCAAGGCTCTGCCTCCCTGACACCCATTTGCCCAGCAGCAGCACAGCTGCTGGCTGCCCTCTCCCTCTCATTTTGCCATTGGCACTGTGAATGACCCGGGGACTTGTAACACAAGCCCAGTCCCTCTCTGTGGTAAGTCGGCTGTGTAAACAAACCATTAACACCATGGCAGAGACCCTGGGGCGTAGGTATGGTTCACTCTGAAGCATCTTTCAGACTTGTTGAAGAGGCGTCTCCAGAGATGCAGCATTTCAACTAAGATTGAGCAGTGAGTAGAAATAGTTAAATCAAGAGGACTGAGCACGAGGCTGAGAAAGCGCTTGGGTGAGGGAGCTGGGTGCACACAGGCTCTCCCATGGGTGTGTCTCCTCCCACGAGAATCTGGAGCTCTGACTTGGAGGGAGATGGGCGGTCATAGAAAGAGCTTGTGACCTGAGGGAAGTGCCGGCCTTGTTCTGAGGCCAGCACCCTCTATCAGAAACAGGTCTCCAATGTTTTATCAAGGGAGGAGGAAGCTGGGGGTTGGCAGAATTCCCAAACCTTAGCCAGGGGAGGGGAAGCAGTTCCCGGAGGTGACAGAAACTGGGTGACCTCGGGAGGGTGCCAAGATAAAGACAACTGAAAGCTAGCTATTCAAGAGGCTGGGACCCCACAGAGACATCGCCTGGTGGCTGGCAGGAGTCAGCAGGGAGAGAATCTTGTCCTAGACCCTGCTCTTCCAGGCTGATAGCAGCTAATGGGTGGCCTCTCCAACGGAGACCTGCGCTTCATTTAACTGCTGCTTTGAGAAACGTCAGGAAAACAGCACTCAGATTTTCTTTATGCAAAAGATAGACATTGGCTTGCAAAATTAGGAGCAAATGAAATTTTAAGAGAAGCAAGAACAAGACACTTACGAAGTCTCAAGTCTCTGACATACTCAGTCAGAGGGAGCTCTGAGGGGACTCCGATGTAATAAGTCACGTTCTTTACACTGTGTTGAGAACTTCAGTGTTCTGCTAGGGGGGGGGGGGGTCCTCAGTGCTCCTGTCTCCAGATACGAGTGTCTCTCTCACAAGGGTCCCTGCTGCTCTCCCCTAAGAGCCCCCTTTCCCAGTGCGTCTCCCCTGACTCATTCTGTTGAATCCTTCCCTCTCCGGCCTGGATGCCACCTCCAGGCTCCAGCGCCTGTTCCTGGTGAAGTTCTCAGATGAGAACTCTGGTGTGCTTATCAAAGAACTGCTTTCAACAATGTCTCTGGAAAGGCGGTGCTCTCGGGTGGCACTTCTAGCAACACCTGGATATACCCCAGGCCACACAGCCCCTGGGTGCTCAAGGGCAGAGGGAAGGAGCCATGGGGTGCTCTATGGAGCCTTTGGAAAACTAACAGTTTCCGACTGGAGCAGGGAGACAATTTCCTCCCTCATCCCATGCAGCTCAGCATTGGCTAGAGTGTCCCAGGCCCTGGCCACTCAGAGGCAGGGCCTTCCCAGGCTCCAGGCCCTCACAGAGATCCCTGTGGGAGGCCAGAGCTCTGTCTCCCTCCCACTGAGACTTCCTTAGGTCTGCTCACAGCCACTGGACACTGCCCACGTGCTGTATTTGCATGCCGTGAACTTCCTCTTGTTCTTCCATGTCTCTTAACTAACTTCTTAGTTTACGTAGGAGATCTATAAAGGCTGCTGCAGAATGTAGAATATGGAAGGCCCTATCATAGGAGCACAAACTCAAAACAAGACTCGACCTCATTTAGACAGTGATTCACTGCTGTTGAGGTTTAATCTGTTATTATGTATTGTAATGCTAAATTCTGTACTCCAAAGGTCTAGTCGCCCACAAATGAATCCATTTACCAGCTTTGTTATGCAAATCTTGTTCCCTAAAATTATTGATTAAATCAAAATGACTACAGCCAACTACTGGAGGGATTAGAGGTAGGCGGGTTTGGAGTTACTGGCAGGGTTGCAGAGGGAGGAGACAGAAGATAGTCACCAGGAGAGGAGATGGACTGTGAGCACACAGCCAGGAGAAACAGAGTATTTGTATTTGGGGTACAGTCCTGGGGAGGTAGCCAGGCCAGCAGTTAGAAAAGTAGATTGGGGTTATCCCCCAAGAATTGTCAAAGTCAAGTAAAATAACCATAGTCTGAGGCTCATTCATTTGTAAACTAGATGGTGGTAAGTTTACATTGGTTCAACTATACACTGCCAATCATATATGTGTGTACGCTGCTTTGGAAGACTGCTTAGCAGAATCCAGTGACGCAGAAGAAGCTCACACCCAATGACTATGTGACTCCAGGCCACAAGACATGTACCAGAATAACCCTACAAGCCTCTGTCCTTCCCACATTCTCAAGCGGGACACACCCCCTATGTCCATATGTATGTCCATATGTATGTCCGTATGTAAATACTGTGCCTGAGGACTGTGGGCTTTGCTCAGCAAGATGAAAGAGTAAGATTCTACATTGCAGCTGGATCTCAGCATCCTGCTGCTGAGAAAGAGATCAAGACGCAACACAGAGATTCCTATGTATCTGCGTCTGTACAAAGCTGGGAACCTGTCTGAGGCTCTAGGGAACAGGCCAGTGGACCCTTGTAGGGAGAGAGGTCAAGGCCTTTGAGGGTAAAAGGGCTTCTGGTGTCTGTTGCTATGAATGATAAGTCACCAGGCTAACCATTTCTACTGTTTTCCTCTTTTCTGCAGGTATACTATTCCTCAATAAAATTTAGATTAAAACAAACAAAGCAAAGCAAAAAGCAATCCTACCATGGGGGCATTTTTTAGGACTGAGAATAAGAATCAGGACGCAGAGACCCAAATGGTCATCCACCCCGGCTTCACTCTCCTTCCTAAACCTCCTTAGCTAGAACCTCCAGTCCAGTTCACACAATGGGTCAGACTCAGATCAGTCACAAAGGGGTCACCGCTTGGCTGGGGCCAGGACCCTGCTGCCGTATGTTTTTATTGCTACTTGATGATTGACATACAGTCATAGAACAAGTCATGTGTCCTGCCCTTGAACTATACCCCTGGCCTCTTGAAGTTTTGCTAATTTGTTTGTTTTTGAGTCAGAGTCACAAGTGGGTCAAGCTGGCCTTGAACTCACTTTGTGGCCCAGCAGGACTTCAGACCCTCCTCTCAAATGCTGTGGTTAAAGTCATGTGTTGTCACAGCATTTATGCAATGCTAAAGATCAAACCCAGGACTTTGGGCATGGTAGATAAAGACTCCACTAACTGAGCTGCATCCCAGCTATAAACAGAAGCACGTAGCCTCCTACCTTCCAGAATCATGTGGATTCTGGGACTCGAACTCAGGTCCTCTGGAAGAATAGTAGCCAGTGTTCCTAACTCCTAAGCCACACTGCTCCAGCCTTTACCCCTTTTTGAGACAGGGTTTCATATAGTCCAGGTCTTCAAACTTGGTGAATATTTGAGGATGACTTTGAACTTCTGGTCCTCCACATCCTCAGTGTTGTAGACACACCCAAGTTGCCTTATGCAGTAGGGCTTGAACCTGGGACTTTATGCACACTGGGCAAGCACTGTACCTACTGAGTCACAACCCCAGCCCTAGTTACAGCTTCTATTTCCTTTTCTTTCCAGATTCATACTTGGGTATCAACCTTTGAGGCATTTGCTAAACCAGAGAATGGATGTGTAGACCTCTCAAACAACAGAGTCCTCATCTTGGTCTTTGAAGTCAGGGGTTGCCCAGCCCAAGAACTTGCTCCCTACACACAGAAGCCTCAGTAGCTGGGAGGTGGCCTGTCCCTGTAGCCTCACTCCCACACTCCATGTCAAATTCCTACAGCGGAGAACCCTGCAGATGCAGCCGAGCTTGGCATACTCTCTGGGAGAAACTTATGCTCCTAGTGGGGGACAGGTCATGTCTTAGAAGAGGTTCTGGGAGAGTTCTACCTGAAGTTCAGTTCTCAGAGAAAGGGATCAGTCAGTGAGCAGATTTCCCAAAGGTTCTAAAACAAGATGTGAGGCTTATTTCCCTGTTCCTGAAATGATATATGTCTTAGGGTTTTACTGCAGTGAGCAGGCACCATGACCAAGGCAACTCTTTTAAGGATGACATTTAATTAGGGCCGGCTTACACCTTCAGAGGTTCAGTCCATTATCATCAAGGCAGGAACATGGCAGCATCCAGGCAGGCATGGTGCAGGAGGAGCTGAGAGTTCTACATCTTGTTCCAAAGGAAAACAGGAGAAGACTGACTTCCAGTCAGCTAGGATGAGGTTATTAAAGCCTACAGCCCACAGTGACACACCCATGGCAACAAAGCCACACCTCCTAAAAGTGCCACTTTCTGGGTCCAGCATATACTAGCCATCACAGTATGGCTACTGTGCTACTGGGAGATTCTAGAACTTTGAACTAAAGCAGCTATCTTTGACATAAAATGGCCATGACCATTAGGAGTCTGAGAGGTCCTTCCTTTGTAAAATTCACCTCTGAGCACAGCTGGGTCTTCTTCTCTCTTTCAATAATGCATTGCAGTGGATTGGAGAAAAGGGAGAGATTTCGGCTATTCTGTATTATGTCAGACATTAGATTTGTAAGTCAGTGCCTTGTGTACTAATGGTTTTAGTTGTTGTTTTGTCTTGGCTGTCCTGGAACTTATTATATAGACCAGGCTAGCCTCAAACTCACAGAGATCCTCTTGTCTCTGCCTCTTATGTGCTGGAATCAAAGGTGTTTGCTGGCCTCTTGTGCTACATAAAATACCATAAAAGTCCTATTAAAAATGTCTTTTGTGGCCAAACGGGGTGGCTTTATCAGTAAATCACCTGCAGTACAAGCGTGGAGACATGAGTTTGGAACCCTAACACTCATGTAAAATCTGGGTGCAGTGGTGTGCAGCTGTAACCCCAGTGCGGGGGTGGGGTGAGATCAGCGGTTCAGCTGTCCAACCAAAGCATTGACCCAGGGTTCCTGTGAGAGGCATCAGCTCAAAAGCCAAGGTGGGGGGCTTTCCCGAGGAGCAGCCCCAACCAATACATGTGCATATGCACACATGGACATACAACCACGGGACAGAGCTGCTCAGGTTGGGACAGACCAGGGTTTAACACCAGAACTGAAAAAAAATTTAAAAAAATAAAAAATAAAATTAAAACACAATTGGTTCCAACAGTGCAAATGTCCTTGAATCAACCAAGAATGATACCCTAGACTCATAGTATGTAAATGCAAAGAGTATTTTATTCGGCTGAAGTCCAGCATGCTGGGGTCTTTCACTACCAGCATAGAAAGACACCCAAGTGAGCTTGCACACTGATTTAAAGCACACTAGGGGGTTCCTGGGTAGGCGACCTCTATGGTAATCTGTTGGGTCCATCTCTATCAACAGTCCATTAGAGGGAATGGAAGGCTGGAAACTTGTTGGGGAGGTCTGAACATCTGGGAACTGTTACTAGAGATCTGAGGAAGTAGCTGGGGAAATCTGGAAACTTCTGACCCATTGTCCAGCTCAGGCCAGGGGGTGGGGCACCTGAGGCCTGGACCTGCCTGGACCTGCCCAGTTCTTGGAGACAGCGATTTAGGCCTCATCTCCTGAACTGCCAGTCTGAAGCCTGCCATGGAGTCTGCCTATCCCTTTTCAACATGTAGTAGGGTTACTATTATTAGAGAGCTTTGTCCTCTCTCTGTCTCTCTCTCTCTCTCTTTCTCTCCTTTCATCTTTAAGTGTGTGTGTGTGTGCGTGCGTGCGTGCGTGCGTGCCAGCCAGAATGTCAGATCCTCTGGAACTGGAGTACAGGTAGTCCTGAGTCCTTGGACGTGGGTGCTGGAGCAGTGTGCCTGCTTAACTGCCGAGCCATCTCTCTAGCCCCTTTTTGTTCTGAGTTTGTGTTCTTTGTTCTGTGAGAGTCTTGTTACACTCCTGAGTATAGGGAGTCTATAGACTCCTATAATTCAGGCTCTGAGCTTTTGCATCCTCCCCTCCTGGTCTCCAGTGTGCTGGAGATATGCTGATATGGAGAGATTACTGATATACACAATGCACTGTAATTCGTCTTTAAACAAATGCGCACGTTATAAATTCCTGGCTTAATTTCATTTCCTTTTTGTGGTACTGGGAACTGACTCCAGGTCTTATGGATGAAAACACATACCTCAGTACACCCTCAGCTCTTGGTAGTAATTTCTTTGGTGAGTACTGACTCACAAAACTGGATTCTTCAAGCACTCTTCAAGATCCTTGTGGAGTATAACATGATGACGCTAAGACTCATCACTTCAAGAAGGAGCCCCAGCCAGTGGACGTCACATTCCCCAACTCCTTCCTTTTTTCTGTGTCCTCTTCTTCAGGCTGGTCAGGCCCCCTGCTCAGAGGCTGGGCCTGGGTATCCCTCCAGCTGCTGACATCGGGAATCCTACGTGTCCCATGGTTCAGGCTCCGGAAGGAGATGGAGAAAGTGGGAATCTGAAATTACTTCAGTTGTTCGGGGCTCTTCCTGACTCAGGTTTCCGAGTCAGAAAGAACACTAAACAGGATTTCAGGTGCTGCGTTTGGGTTCGGTACAATCCCACCTGGGTCAGCATCCGGTGCAGGAGCAAGCCCTCAGGTTCCTTGGGTGAGTGTGAACACAGGACTTTATGTTTGAATGATTCTAGAGCAAAGTTCAGGGGCATCTTTGAGTCCCTTGTCCTCACCAAGAACAATCCAGGTTGCTGCTGACGGTTTTTCTTGGTGAATTCATGAATTTGAAAGAGAAGAGATGAAGGACAACTAGAGCTAGAGGTGTCCTTAGGACACAGATCTCTCACTCTTTTACAGTCAGAAGAAAGAACACCAATTTGTGCCCAGGTAAGTATTTATTCCTGGCAAATCAGACTAATTAATCACTCTAAAATCTCTCCCCCCCCCCCAATCTGGTCTTTGGTGGCAGGAGCTAGCCTAGATTTACTAGGTAGCCAGAGATTATCTGGAACCCTTGCCCTGCTAACTGATCCCAAGTGCTGGGATTACAGGCATGTTCCCCCAAGCCTGGGTTTGCTTCTCAACTCTTAACAAGTAGATGCCTCTGTTTGTTTGATGAATAAAATTCCCCTGACTCCCCAAGGTCTGAGTGGTCAGATTTTCCAAAAGCCAAAGGAAACCTCACCCTGTGAGCCTTTCTGGCTCTTAGACCCCGCCCAACAGGAGCCACTGCCCAGCTGCCAAACATGAGCCCTGGTGGCTGTGGCTGCCGGAGGGAAACACTTCTTCCTTCCCCTCTCTTACCTTATCTAGCAGGAAATTTGTTCAAGATTCGCATGGGGACCCAACGAGATGGCTTAGGCACTTGGGTGCAAGCCAACCTGAGAAACCATGGTGGATGGAGAGAGCAGGACTCCTGAGAGCTGACCTCTGGTTTCTGTCAGTCGTAGCCATAACACATACCCACACATATATACACACACACACACTCTGTCTCCTCTCTCTCTCTCCCTCTCCCTCTGCCCCCCACTCTCTCTCTCTCTCTCTCACACACACACACACACACACACACACACATACACACACACATACATATATACACACACACACACACACACAGACACGCTGTCTCCTATTCTCTTTCTCCCTCCCTCTCTCTCTCTCTCTCACACACACATACACACACACACACACACACACATATACACACACACTCTGTCTCCTCTCTCTCTTCCTCTCCCTCTCCCTCTCTCTCTCTCACTCACACACACACACACACACTCACACACTGTCTCCTCTCCCCCCCCCCCCACACCTCCTATTCTCTTATTCTCTCTCTTATGCTTTTAAAGGGTTGGTAGTGAAATGATGACTCAGCAGCTAAGGACACTTGCGGTGGCTCGGGCAGAGGACTGTGTTTGGGTTTCTCAGCAGTCACATCAGATGGCATATAACAAACTATTCCATCACATAACTAGTGATTCCAGCTCCAGGAGGTCTCATTCTGCCGATGTCCTTCTCTGACTTCTGCGGGTACCTGCACACGTGAGGTATACATACATATACACTCAGGCACACAGACACACATAAACTATGTAAGTAAATCTCTCTTTTGTAAAGACCTCATGGGCTGAAACAGTAAATGAAGATGAAGTGCAGGACCTGACACATTCATAACAACGCTGTCACAACCAGCCTAGCGCCTGGGCACCTATGTGTCACATGCAGGCTCACTTGCCCCAAGACTTTCTGCCAAATGGGAGGCTGATGTCGATGAGAGCTTTTCCAGAGTTGAAGTGCTGAGATTCCAGCCTGTGGCAACGCCTCTTGCCCTGGGGATGCTGTTCTTGGATAGTCTTCCTGGCATTTCCGATCATTTTCCCTTAACTTGAGTCACCATCTTTGTTCCACACCCATAGACCTTCAGTGTGACTGCTGCTCTTG
The DNA here is from genome assembly GCF_947179515.1 of Apodemus sylvaticus. Taxonomy (NCBI): domain Eukaryota; kingdom Metazoa; phylum Chordata; class Mammalia; order Rodentia; family Muridae; genus Apodemus; species Apodemus sylvaticus. The sequence continues at coordinate 6,100,872 of NC_067488.1, forward strand.
ATGCACCAAGATCTGGGCTGGGGGAACATCAGGGCTCACATGAGATAATGTCCTCTGGGTCAGCAGCTACCTTACCTCCAAGCTCAGCCTGAGAGTAGGCAAAAGGGAGCTGTCACCCCAGTTAGGGTCCGCTTTTGGTTGTTGTTGTTTGTTTCTTACAGCTTTTTATTTTTCTGGTTCTGGGGACAGAACTCGATCAGGGCCTCCTTCACACTAAGCAAGTGTTCAACTAACATGCTGTGTCCCAGCTCTTTCCCCTTTTCAGTTGCCCTTGGGCTTGGCCCTCCTCCTAGGTAGCCACAATCACAGTCCTAAGCCACCGAGCACTAGGCTTGTCTTGGTCTTTTTGTTGTTGTTAGTTTGGTTTGATTTGGTTATTTTCAAGCTTCTATGTAGCCCAGGCTAGCCTCAGACTTGGGGTCCTTCTACAGTTGCTTATAAAGAGCTAGCTGGGCAGTGGTGGCACACACCTGTAATCCCAGCACTCTGGGAGGCAGAGGCAGGCAGATTTCTGAGTTCAAGGTCAGCCTGGTCTACAGAGTGAGTTCCAGGACAGCCAGGGGTATACAGAGAAACCCTGTCTCAGAAAAAAAGAAAAAAAAAAAACAAATCCAAAAAAACCAAAAAAATAAAAAATAAAACAAAATAAAGAGCTATAATCCCAGCACCCGTTACCATTCATGCCCAGAGCCTCAGCTGCTCAGTTGCTCTCTGTAAATAGAAGAATCAGCGGGTTTCGAGGCAGGCTTTGTGGCACATGCTGTCTTCCCAGCATGGGAAACTTCAGCTGAAGGAGGAGGATTACTTAGAGCTCAAGGTCAAACTGGGTAACATTATACAGTAAGTTCTGGACCAGCCTGAGCTGCATAGTGAAACCCTGTCTTAAAAAACAAAAGCAGGAAAAAAAGAAGAGACAAGGTTATTGGAAATAGCTGAGGAGCTGACGGACCCAAAGAGCAGCTGGGGACTAATCTAGGAATACGAGCTATTTTCAGGTGCTAAACACTGAATTCCAGGAGGGTAGTGGGTTGGCCAGCTGAGGTGCCCAGCCTTTGACTAGGCAACTTTATTGATTGTACCTAACGGTGGGAGTGGGAGAGAGTTTTCCACCTAGAAGGTTTCCTGGGGCATGTGTCTTACTTGACTTCCCAGTGCCCTGCCCAGAGGGATGTAGTTATCTGATTATGTGTGACACTGTGTGTGTGACCTTGGTCACAATCCCCTGTTCAGAGGCCGGGTCTGTCACTGAACCTGGAACTCATCCATTTGACTAATCTAGCTAGCCAGTTTCCCAGAGAGGCCACCGACTCTGCTGTCCAAACAGCAAGATAACAGGTGCACCATCACCTGTTAACATCATCCCCATCATCCCTGTCATCTCCATCATCCCCATCATCCTCACCATCCCCATCATCCCCTTCATCCCCATCATCCTCATCTTCCTGTCATCTCCACCATCCCCATCATCCCTGTCATCTCCACCATCCCCATCATCCCTGTCATCCTCACCATCCCCATCATCCCCTTCATCCCCATCATCCCCATCTTCCCGTCATCTTCATCATCCCCTTCATCCCTGTCACCCCCATCGTCCTCTGTTGTGGATAGCCCTGGGCTTATATTTTGATGCTAATTCCACTCCTCAGAGGGGCTGCAGATGAGGAGTTGCCTCGTGAACCTTCTCCCCACCTTAACTTTTCAAATAAAGGCTTGAGCCAATGATTGGGCAGGAGGAAGGGGGAGGAGCAGAGAGTCGAGGGGAGGAGCGACAGGATAAACAGGAGGGGGAGGAGCTACGGGGAGAGGACCGGCGAGGCGGCAGAGAGAGAAGCTGGGGGCCTGGAGAAACCGCAAGTTGTATGGATAATATAGATGGACTAGGGTAGTATAGTGGGAGGTCTGCCCAATCTAGGCTTGTAGCTTGTTTTGTTAACTGATTGAGTTGAGCTTTCTTTTACCAGGGAACTGGGTTGGAAACAAAGTAACAACAATCCTCATTATCCCCATCATCTCCGTCATCCCTGTCATCCCCATCATCTCTGTCATCTCTGTCATCCTCCTCATCTCCATCATCTGCATCATGCCCGTCATCCTCGTCATCTCTGTCAACCCTGTCATCCACATCATCTCTGACATCCCTGCCATCCTCGTCATCCCTGTCATCATCCCTGTCATCCCCGTGATCCCCATCATCTCCATCATCCCTGTCATCCTCGCTGGCACTTATGTGTATGCTGCAGTTCCCAGCCTTGGACCTCAAGCTTTGACAGAAGCACTTTCTCCACGAGCTGTCTCCATAGACTTTTACCTGGACTTTCCAGCTGGGGCCAGAGGTGAGCCTGGAGAGATAAAGAATGTCAGTTATAAGGTAGCAGAAGTAGTTCAGGACCGGTGAGATGGTTCCGTGGGTAAAGGCACTTACCATGTAAGCCTGGTAACAGGAGTTCAAATCCCAGAACACACGTAAAGGAGGAAAGAGAGAACTGGCTTCACAAAGTTGTCTTCTGACCTCTCTATGTGTGTAACATATAAGCACACACATACACATTATATCATGTACACACACACATATGATAATGATGATGATGATGGTGATAATTATTAATAATAATAGACTAAATGCATTGTTTGTTTGTATGGGAATGATCCCAGGGCCTTTCTTGATTCTACTGCTTGGGTACTCCAAGCCCTAGAAAGCAGAGGTTTAAAAGCCTCCTATATCCTACATCTCAGAGATAACAACAGTCATTTTTAAAGGTCATTGTCTCCTTCAATGGATTCTTTTCAACAGAATTAAGCTGTGCTGAGGGCATAATTTCGGGTTTAATGTTTACACACTGTGTGCTGATCCCCAGGTATCCTCTAGATGGATACCTAGATAACACACTGGCTTAGTGAATGGACTTGTCTTGTACCTGCCTTAGCTGGTGGAGGTAGCAACAGAATCTGCCTTTGGCACGTGTTACTGCTGACGCTGGGGACCAGGCAAGTGCTGTGTAGCTTGGGAAGTTGCTAGCTCCTGACTTCTGTCAGAAGAGTTTCTGTCTGGGCACCAGCCACAGTGAGTAGACATTCCCATGAGTGTAATCTTGAATAAGGAATTCAGAAGAGAAGAATTCCACCTCTTCAAAAGACCTAATGTCTTAATGACATTGTTAATGAGTCAAGGGCTTGTGCCTGTGGCTTGTCATTGAGGGGTTTTAGCAGATTCTAATGATTTTCAGCCTTCTGGTGTGAATGGACCACAATTCCACCAAATATCTACCTATCTCTGCCTCCCAAATATGTAGCCCAGGTTGGCCTTGAACTTTGGATCCTTCTACATATGCCCTCTTCAACATATCCTACCAGTGCATGCCAGCACAACCACTCCATCAAAACATTAAATGTACATATTCAGTTTGTGAAATAAAGTAAAAACTGTATTTTGCAATGGAAGAGTGAAATTACTAGGGGGATGGGAGAATGGGGGAATCCTAGTTGAAACGAGGCCAGGACTATTTTAATAACATGTTACAGAGACTTAGACGTGTGTTTAAGCTCTGAAAAATGTGTATTTAACAAGTTAAAACTGAGAGCTGTCTGATCAAACCTTTGCTGACATTTGCTGGGCACGGGGTTCGTGGGGATATGAGCATTCAGAAATCTTTCACTTGGAGCTGGAGAAATCCAGACACTTCCACAGGTCTCAGCCCTGGTAATGGGGGCCACCTACCCCTCAGAACTGTACACAGCCATCTGCGAAGGGTCCCTAGCTTGTGTCCCTAGCTGTCTGATTCATCCCACATGACCCAGGTGGCCAGTTTCTCCTCCAGAAGCCCCTGTGGATTCTGGCTAGGTATCCCCGACACTTCATCTTCACAGAGGAAGGCCTTCCAGGTCAAGGCTGGGGACACTGAGCATTACCTGGGGAAGCCAGGCTGACAGCACCCAGCACCTTGGGTTTAGAGGCTATGGGCTCTCTGGTGAGGGACTTTCATGAGCTCCTGACTCTCTGCTTCTGCTGCTTTTACCTCAGTGGTTTGTCTCTGCCCTGTTCTCCCGTGAGCTGTTCACGGCATCTGTTTCCCTGGTTTGCCTCACCTTTCTTTCTCCGAGCTGCAGGACACTATTCACAGGCCTCCTCTCCACAGCCCACCCACCAAGCTGCCTCTTGCCTGTCTCCTACGCTCCACCCTCAGCTCTTTCCCATTCCCACGATTCATGTCTCAGTGACCCCATGACCACGCCAAGCTTCAGACTTGGGAGTCGTTACTGACTTCTCCCATATTCCGTTTTCATTCTGTCCCCTGAGTTCTGCTCAGTCTAGTCATTGGGTAGTCCAGTGTGTCAATGCTATCAATGTGCCAGGCATCGTGTTGCGTACAAAACCAGTCACTGTGCCGTTTAGTCTAATACCGGAAATAGAAAAACTATGTCATATAAGAAATGTATCTGGGCTGGGACTGTAGCTCAGTGAATACAGCTTGCCTGGCATGCATGAAGCTAGGTCAGTTCCCAGCACCTCATAACCGAGGCGTGGTGGTGCACACCCGTAATCTCAGACTCAGGAGGTGGAGTCAGGGGGATCAGAAAATCAAGGTCCCCCTCAGCTATGCAGTGAGTTGAAGGCTAACCTGAGCTACTTGAGACCTTGGCAAGAGAGAGAGAAGTGGGCATGTTATAAATGTTTGATGATGGGACAGAGAACACTCCCCCCCAAGGAGAGCCATGCGATAGCCCAGTAATGACCTAGATGTGAGATAGGCCAGTAAATGACCCAGATCCAAAACTAGGTCAGAGATATAAACTTCTAAATAGGCAGAACTGTGTTTACCTCCAAATGAGACTGAAAGAATGAGGCTTGCCCCCCTCCCCTGCCCCCCCAGAGTGAGCAGCTCTTTGGGAAGGCCACTGTGGCTGAGGACAAATGCCAGGAGTAATATGGGCAGGAAAAGTGGGCAGAGGCCCTGTTGTCAGGCCCTTGTAAGGAGCTTAATACTTCTTTCAACAGGCTAAAGCAAGCTGAGTGTGGTGCTGTCTGTCTTTCAACTCAGCACTTGGGAGACAGAGGCAGACAAATTTCAAAGCTAACCAGCTGTACACAGTAAATTCCAGGCCGGCTAGGCCTACCTTGTGAGAGCCTGCCTCCAAAAACAAACACAGAAGGTTAGGGGAGACCGATGTTTAAGGTGAGAAGTAGGTAGGACAGATTTATATCGGAGATCAGTTTGGCTACTGTGTGGAAAAGACAGATTGGGTGGAGCTTGAGTGTGGGGACAATCGGCCTGTTGGCTTCTTTGCTTTTGAAATTTTGACTTATTTTATGTGTGCTTTGCCTGCATGTATGTATGTGCAAGATATTCGTGCTTAGAGCCTGTGGTGGTCAGAAGAGGATGTCAGACCCTGTCCATGGGTGTTACAATGACTAAATAACAGATGGCTGTGAACCACCATGTCGGGGTTGAGTCTCCAGCCCTCCTCTGTAAGACCATAAAAGCTCTTAATCACTGAGCCGTCTCGCCTGCTTCCTTCTTATGCCCCCTTGAGCAGTGACTGCCAGCCAGGACCCCCCTTTGTCTCTTCACTGGGTCTGACCCACGTTTAACATTTATCAATAGGGGATGAGGGATAATCAATGATCCTTTATTGAACTCAAAAATTCAAACCCTTTACTGTGTGTGGCCTTCAAACCCAGCTTTTAGTTGCCTCTCTGGTGTCACATCTATTGGTCCTCACGCACCCTCCCTAGGACCCAGTCTAGGAAGAGGGGACTAGAGGTTTGAGGCACAGAAGCAGAGAAGTCCAGTCAAATCTGAGACTGCGTTTGCAGTCATGGAGGTTGATCTGTGCTAGAGAATGGGGCGCGGCTGGAGCAAAGGGTTCAGTCTGGTGGAGGAGAATCAGGGGTCAGACACTTGGAGGCTTAGAAACAAGACCTCGGGTCCTTGCTGTGCACTGATGGCTATGGACTGGAGCCCTGAGCAGCTGGAGTCAGGGCTCCTGGGCTGTGGCTGGTGGAGAACCGATGTCCCCAGCTAGCTGGAACCGCAGCGGGCAGAGGACGGGGCAGTTGTCTATGATGTATAAGGCTCTGGGTTTGATCCTCCGCACCAGGAAATAATAATTATACTAATGGGTGGGACTCAGAGCTGTGGGACTGAGGAAGCCAATGACAAAAGCAGACTTGAAGCTGACTGGGGTAGGAGAGAAGGGCCAACAGCCAAAAAGAACCTTACGACAAGGCTGAGGCCTAGATGGGGACACAGAGACTAGAGCCAGGTGGCTCCTGCCCTTTTCCACGGTCACAGCCATGCCTTGTCTTAACTCAAGTCAAGGACGCGACAGGACGGTCCTCGAGGCCTAGCAACACCAAGGGTGAGTGAACTCTCGGTGGGAATACGGTCCTGGGAGTAGCCCTCAGGAGGGTCTTAGGGGACCATAACTGTTTGTGGTTGGCATGGTAACCAGGAGACTATGACATATTAGAGGGTGGGCGGGGTCACAGAACACAAGCTTTAAAGTAAGTGAATCATGTGTGGCTCAGTTAATTTTAAAGGAGGCCTCTGAGAAGAGCTTAGAACAATTTTTTCCTCTGAGTGCCATTTCCCAAAGGTACTCACAGAACAATAAGGTGTGACCGTAATGGCCGCACTGAGTTGTCTTTTGGACAGTGTTAGGAGGGACATAAAGAAGGTGGACAGAGAATTAAGGCAATTGAGATGTATCGACGAAATCAGCTCCCGCTGCCTGTGTGACTTGTACATGCACCCGTACTGCTGCTGCGACCTGCACCCCTACCCCTACTGCCTCTGCTACTCCAAGCGCTCCCGCTCCTGCGGCCTGTGCGACCTCTACTACCCGTGCTGTCTGTGCGACTACAAGTACTACTGCCTGCGCCCGTCACTCCGCAGCCTAGAGAGGAAAGCAACCTGCGCCACTGACAAGAGCGAGTGCTGGTCGAGTGTGAGGGCGTGGGACCCTAGGCCTGAGGAATCACTGTAGCTGCCGTGCCAGTGGGAAGAGGCGGGGACGTGGGGACAGCGGCAGATGGGTGTGGAAAGGGATCCAGATAGTGACTCAGGTGCCAGGAGAGGCTTGAGAAGAGTATGTGGGCCAGCCTTGGGAACAGGGGGGCCCAGAGGGGCAGTGTGGTGAACAGGGGAACCTTAATGAAGGGGAAATAGGGGTGTCGTTAAAAAGCTGTTGGAAAACAGCAACCTCAACAAATCATCTGGGTATGACTGAAGTGATCTGGGTGTCCTTGGACTTGCAGAAATGACTGCAGGAGGAGAAAATCAAAATCATCAGTCAAATCCTTAAAGTTTGCCAGAAGCCTTGGGAGCCGAGGCTGAACACTGGAGGCATCTCCTCAGTGTGTGGAAGCCGTTCTCCCACCCAGTCTCAGGCAGAGTTGATCTAGAGCCGGGCCTGCCATGCTGGCCTCCCCTCCCCCTCAGAAAGGATTTGTGACATCACAGGCTGCAAGCCATCACAGTAGATTCAAATGGGGTCTCAATGGAATTGGATAATAATATAATTGGGGGGGGGTATGTTTTCTTTAGATTTTTTTCCCCTTATCCTTTCCTAACTTTTAACTCACAGTCTGTATACAGGGGAGAAATGGTGGAGGTGGGCTTTGTCCCCTGGTTATATAAATGACTGTATACCCATCCGATGGATGGAAGAACTGAGTGTAGTGGCCGAGTCCTATAGGTTCCAGCACTGGGGAAGTGGAGGCAGGAGGCTCACAGGTTCTTGGCCAGCTTCTAGTACAGGATGAGTATGAGGCAGCTTGTACTCTGTGAGATTGTCTCAAAAGATTTTAAAAGGGGATTGAAAAGTTGGAAGTTCTTTTATGTATGGATATGTTAAATGAAACAATCAGCGGCAGCTAAACCAGACACAGATATGATGGATGGGAAGATGGTCAGGCAGATAGATGGATGAATGGAAGAATTGTTGGGTGAGTGGGTGGATGGACCAATTCCCTTGACAACAGTAATATTTCAATGAGAAGGGAAATTGGACAATTACGACGTCACTAAGGGTCAGGACCAGACCTGTCTGACAATCTGAAACAGAGAAATCACCTACAAATTTATCTGTATTTTGAACCAATGTTTGTTTTTACTCCTTAGGATGTCAAGTTATCAAACTTCCACTGTGAAATAGCAATTAATATTTGGTTCAAACACTAAGTGTCTTTGGGAGCAGGTCTTTGTCCTCTCTCTGAGGCCCTAAGGCCTGTCATGGTCACCTGGGTGCCTCCCACTTCCCAACTTTGCAGAGCAGATGCTTTTCTCTCTGCTGTCTGAATCCTCCTGCCTCCTGCCACAAGGCCAATTCTTGGCACACAGTAGACTCGACTTCATGCCTTATTCTCATATAAGTTGAGAAAGAGCACTGCTCTCTGGCCTGTAGTACCTTTCCTGCTGGTGTCCAGGTCTCCTCAGTACCAGCCTTAGGATGTGAGGTGAACATGCCCTTAATTCTGCATCTGTGAATCTCATACCTGCCCCATCTTTATCTCTTCCTCGGCACTTTCCTGATAATTCATGCCACCTTGCAAAATGTCTGCACTCTATTGCCAACAGCCTGATATTTTCACTGTCTGGAAGGGCTCAGTGTCATGTGTAAAACCACAGCTTTAGTTTTCCTGAATAGGGGTAAGAACCCAGATCTGAAAGTTCTAATCCCAAAGGACTCATGACTCACTTTTTCTTTCAATTAAATGCCTTCTTTTTTTCTTATCTTTAATCTAGCATCTGACACATGACTGAATAGATCTAGAAATAATCTTCCTTCAGGGTTGTTTTTTTTTTAACACCATCTTTGGTATGAGACTGTACTCAAGGCTCTTTGAGTTTAGAATTCCTATCTGCATCCCCTTTCATCCCTTTAAGGAATGTCTGTGCACTGGTCTTTTCAAGTGTTGTCTAGACTTGAATAGCAAATTTTAAATTCCTTCCACTAGTACCTGTTGTTTGATTGATTGATATGTGTGCACAGTGGGCTTTTTTAGACTCAGATTAAAAAGTGTCCCACCCACTAACATTTTGCTTAAGCAGCTGCTTCAAAAGACTAAGCCTGAGACTTCCTTAGGAGGCCGGACTTAGCGCTTCTGTTTCCTTAGCTGCTTTAGTTTTCTCCCTTCCTTCTTTGCACTCCAAGCTCCAGCAGTCACCTGACTTTTCCCTTATGTTCGGATTCAACGGGATGGAGATGGTAGCCTTTGGTTCTCTCTCATGAAGCCACAGGACCAGCCCAAGTTAGGCTCAGACATCCGCACCTGACAGGCTTCCCTGGCTCTTGAACTAAAGCTAGGCGAACTAACAAAACTCGGTCCCTCCTCAATCCTGTCTAATTAATGGATGCCCATGGTGACACTGACTTCTGGCTTGACTCCTTGCAACCAACTGCGTTTTAGTTCACAATTGTACCCTTGAGCTGCACTAAGTGCAACCTCTGTACCTTTTACTGGTACCTAGCAACCAATCCTAAGACTGGCTTCCATCTTCTCACCCAAGGGTCTTTGGTTAGTTGACTCTTAATAAGAATTTCCTGGGAAATCACACACACACACACACACACACACATACACACACACACACAACGCTATCTTAACACTTCATCTAGACTCTTACTTTTATGCTATGAGTCTGAGGTTTTCAGCGAATCTACTTAGTCAACAAGGCTCGTGTAGGGCAGAGGTTTTATGGTTATCAAAAAAGTTGTTTTTTCCCACAGATTGAAAACTCCTTGCTTCTTCTGGGTCCACTGAACGGTGGAAGTGAGCTGCCTCTTTGATGTCTTTTATACCCTTTCAAACCCCTTGGTCTTAGGTACGCCATCACTGTCTGTACACAGTTGATGTGCCCAAGTAGGTCAAATGCAATTTTTGTTTTGTTTTTGTTTTAGAGACAGGGTAGCCCTAGCTGCCCTGGAACTCAAACAGATCTGCCTGCCTAGGCAGAAGCTTAATAAAAATGCTCAAAGGCATTTTTATTTATTTTACTTTTAGTGCTAGAAATAAAACTCAGGTCCTAGTTATGCTAAATAAGTTACTCTGTCACCAAGTTATACCTCTGGTCTCAGGTGTGTGCTTGTTGTTTGGCTTAGCCTTTTTGTTTAATGAAATGAGCTTGTTCACTAAAGGTCTTATACTTAGGGTAAGCCTGTTTAAGGTAGAGCCTACACAGCCTTATAAAGATGACTTGCCACTCATAGAGTAAAAACTTAGACATCTAGCATTTCCTGTCTAATACCCCAGTAAGCTATTGTCCTAGTCATTTTATAACAGTGCAACCCTAAAGAGCAATGTTCCTGTTGACTAGGAGATGATAGGACAAAGTGCCATTTGCCTGAGTCTAAAGTTCACGTGCACGTCCATGTAGTTCTCAGTGTGGCCCCTGAACCAGCGTAGTAGCATCACCTGGGACGTATTAGAAAGACAAAGTCTCAGCTCTACACCAACCTAGTGAATCTAGAACTCAAATGGGAACCAGATGCCTGTGTCTCCTGAGCCCCACTGGGAGAAGGATATCAGATGCACCCACACACCCTATAACCTGCTCCTTGCTGCCGAGTGACATTTGTCTACTCTAAAAGTCTGAGGAAAAGAGAAAGCAAGAGAAGGCAGGAAGGGGGCTTAGGGGTTGGCTCAGTGGCTTGAGTGCTTACCCCACAAGCATGAAGATGTGAGTTTAGATCCCCGGCACCCATATAAAGAAGTTGGGTGCTGTGGCATCTCTAACCTCAGCGCTGGGAAGGTGGAGACAGGATCTCGGGAGCTACGGTTGCCTGTTGTCCTCTGTTCACACATATGTATAGCTACACAGACTTGCATTGAGTAGGGGCAGAAGACGGCAGATGAAGATAAATATGTGTTGGTGAGGAGTGAAGTTTAGCCAGCTCGTTGGAATTGAAATTGAAGACAAAAAGAATGTCCCCATAAATCTAGAAGGAGGGCCACCTGTGTGCACTGCAGAGTCTTGTCTGTGCTGCTTTCTTCCTCAGAGGGCTGAATTTTATCTTTGTGAAACAGCTGAACCGATAACTCCTTACAGGACAGACAGTGTGTGGCTGGACATGGGAGCGAACATAGCTGTGTCAGGAGAGAAGTAGGCAGCTATGCACAGGTGCAGTCCCGCCATAGCTGGCAGGTTCCCTCTCTCCAAGGCAGTGAGACTCAGGAAGCCATTTTCCTTTGCTCAGAACCTTGCAGCCATGGAAAAACCCATTTGGGGTTGTGGTTAACCTATCAGGCAAGTCCAAGTTCAGAGTTGTTTGATGAGTCAAATGTGGCTCCAACAAGCTCTTCTGCAACTACATATTCTTGCTCATAGCTATTAATGTAGAGGAATAAGAAATCTGACCTGGATGAGAGTTTTAGGCAGTCTTCTGAACATTCATGGTGTGGGTTCCCTGGACAGTGTAGGACACCTGGACAGTGTAGGACCCTTGAATGGTATGGGACCCCCGGACAATATGGGACTGCCAAACAGTGTGGGACCCCTAGAAAGTGTGGAGACCCTTAGACAAGCTACTTCAGGGCCAAAGGAGCCAAGATGACAGGAACAGAGGAGGATGAGGAGGGGCACGCAACAGAATACACTTGACTGTACCTGAGACTCGGGTGTCTAAGAGGAAATGGATTGGAAAGATGGCTTTGATTGACAAGTCAGGTCCCCAGGCTGGTCTCCAGCTCCTGCAGAGAACAGGCCAAGCTTTTTCTGGAAGAATCAACAGCAGCTTAGGGACCCTGCTTGAGCCCCTGGGCCTGTGCTGCTTTCAGCCCATCCTTATATCTTTAATGTCAGGATTTGATGTTTCTCATGTGAATAAGATTTTGACTCCCCCTGTGTTGGGTGTCTATACACACACACACACATGCACACCATAAAGGAGTTTTGAGAGGTCTTTCACACATGCCTTTGCCTGCTTCTTCAAGCCATGATCCAGCTAGAGTGAGCTGTTGTCTAGTTCTCCACACCTTTGTGAGTTCTTTTCTGCCCACTCAGTGAGACAGGGCTAAGTCCTACTTCCAGCAGAGCCAGTGATTTCAAAGACGCCAGTTCTCTTTCTTTCTTTTTGGTACGACCTAAGGTACCGCAGCACAAACAGAGGACGGGGGACTACTCACTACTCTGTTTCCCCAGGGCCAGGGTAGAACGAGGCTGAAACTTCTTATGACAACATCTGATCCATTGCTCAAGTTGTCTCTGTTTGCCTCGGTGCCTTTCTAGGAGTGAGTTCTATTGGTCATTGTTTAATTGGCCAACTCATAGTTTGTAATTTTCAATATAAGGATAGTAATTCACATTGTTAAGCCTGTCCCATAAAGTCTTATCAAGTGAGAAATGCAAATTAAAAGTACTATATATAGCATAATAAGCATGCTATAAGTCTACCAATATGTATGAGGAAATCACACACATACACACACACAGAGAGAATAAAAAATTCCTCTATCTTCTACAATGAACTTGTGTAACATGTTTAAATAAAATTCAGCATAAAGAGATGATACAGGGGCTAGACATGACTCAGGGGTTAAGAACATGCGCCATCCTCTGGGAGTTCAGTTCCCAGCACCCACTTCAGGCTGCTTATGACCATTTGTAACTCCACCTCCACGGCATCCTTAGACATCCACACTCATGCGCACAAACCTATGTGCAGGCACACACACCTACACATAGTTAAAATACAATAGAAATAAATCTTTTTAAAGTTGTGATAATCTCATTTTAAGACAAGAGAAGGCAAAGGCCATCCACCCTAGTTGAGCATCAAGCATCGTTGAAATGCATCTCTGGTATCAGCCAGCCTCACCCCCACCCACTGAGGTGGGTCCCTCACTGATGTCCCAGTTTCACTGAGCTCGGAAAAGCTCGATAACTTGTCTGAGTGGCAGAGCCCAGATCCAGTCCCGTGGTCACTGCTCTGGCTGGGTACTTTGCCCCTGCCTCTCAAAAGGAGTTATTTTTATTTTTATTTATGTATCTCTGTGTAAGCAGGTGCCCAGGGAGGCCAGAAGAAGTCACCAGATCCCCTGGAGCCAGTTAAGGTGGTTGTGAGCTACCTGACATGGGTACCGGGAACTGAACCTGGGTCCTTAGAAGAGCTGCTATTATTACGTGTCAATCCTCTTAAGGGTTGACACAGCAGGACTGTTGATCAGCAACCACAGCCATAGTATGCAACATCCAAACATTCAAAGCCCAGTTTGTAGCTTACTCTACTTACCGTGGCAAGGACATCCCTCTCATGAGTGATTTCAAGCTAAGCTATCAACACAACATTGCTGAATTAATTAGGGGGGAAAATGCCACAAACTCTCGCAAGACAGTAGGATCCTGGCCAACATGCCTCTGAGGGAATCACTACATAGCTGACCCACACCGGCAACAGACAGACTGCATTCCCACTGCCACCAACTGCCCAGGGAGAACCAGGCCAGAGTTCTCATCCGTGTCCTTTTGCCAGTGAGCTTTCTGGTGGAAGTCTGTCTGTCTGCCTAGTGATGGCCTGAAAGATAGGATAATGCTTTGGTGTCTAGATTACCTTACAACTCGGGGTCAAGTAATCCTCCTGCCTCAACTTAAATAGCAGGAACTACACACACACACACACACACACACGTACACACATGCACACTATTGTTTGTGGCTTTGATACCTGTCTTTAAGATGCAGAGTTCAAATGCTAGCTTGTTGGTTGTGTCTCTTTTCTTTTTCTTTTTCTTTTTCTTTTTCTTTTCTCTCTCTCTCTCTCTCTTTTTTTTGGGGGGTGGGGTTCAAGACAGGGTTTCTCTGTGTAGCCCTGGCTGTCCTGCAACTCATTCTGTAGACCAGGCTGGCCTCCAACTCAGAAATCTGCCTGCCTCTGCCTCCCAAGTGCTGGGATTAAAGGTGTGTGCCACCACCACCTGGCAGTTGTGTCTCATTGAGTTAAAAAAGAAGAAAACCTTGAGTAGGGACTGTAACCTAGTCAAGTACTTCCCTGACATGCCTGAAGAACCGCTAGGTTCAAAGGTCAACATCAGAAAACAAACAAAAATAAAACTACTATATGATGATAGTAAAAGTAATGGTAATGGTAGTAATTAAGCAAGATTTATAATGAACCCAGCGTAGTATTGAGTAAAACATCATCTTACTTAACCTTCCAACAGTGCTGTGATGTTGTATCACCATTACCACAGGTAAGGAAACCGAGTCCCAGGTTAAGGAACATGCTGAGTTTCCATAACTAACAACAGAAGCTGCTGGATTTAAACCTGAGAAAGATCTGAAAGGCCAACAGACTTTGATCATGTTGAGGCATCATGACTGACTTGAGGTGGGGTCGGGGCGGAGATCTTTTAGTCTTGAGCCCTGAGGTCTAATGTCTTTTCTCCCTTCCTCCTTTTTCAACTACAGACTCAGAAGGACGACAAATCGAATTCTGGCCTCCTCTTGCTGCAGCAGTAACATATTAGGATCAGTGAACGTCTGCGGCTTTGAGCCTGATCAAGTCAAAGTGCGCGTGAAAGATGGCAAGGTCTGCGTGTCGGCCGAGAGGGAGAACAGGTATGACTGCCTCGGATCCAAAAAGTACAGTTACATGAACATCTGCAAAGAGTTCAGTCTGCCGCCATGTGTGGATGAGAAGGACGTGACGTACTCCTACGGGCTCGGCAGTTGTGTCAAGATCGAGTCTCCATGTTACCCTTGCACGTCTCCCTGCAACCCCTGTAACCCCTGCAGCCCCTGCAGCCCCTGCGGCCCCTGTGGCCCCTGTGGTCCCTGTGGCCCCTGCGGTCCCTGTGGCCCCTGCGACCCTTGCAACCCCTGCTACCCCTGTGGAAGCCGATTCTCCTGTAGGAAGATGATCTTGTAAGGTGTATGTACGAACCTATGTCTTAGCAGAAGTCAGTACTCCAGCCAGGCAGCCCTTCTCGTCCCCTTTCCACAGCCCGTGTGGTTCTAGTGTGTAGGAAACTTAATACATAACTGCATCTGATGGCATTGTGTCCTTTGGTTTGACTCCCTTCAGAGCTAGATAATTTAAGAATTAAGGGATAGGGGTGGGATATTAGATGTCCTCCATACCCAACAGTCTCCAAATTCCCAGAAACATTCCAGGACACGAAGTAACTCTGTGAAATGGCCCGGCTGAGAAACCACACTGTCAGAGTAAAGTAGAAGATGATCCTGTACTGGTGACGCTGACCCCCTTCCTGTAGCTGCCAGCTGCTGGCAGCTACACCTTCCCAAGCCCAAGCCCAAGAGGACTCTGGATTTTACTGGGAGATTAGACAATCCTTAAAAGAATGGAGCACTGTCCCCAAGGATGTCACAATCATGGAGAACAGGACAGCATTCCCGTGTTTTTGACTCTCCATCTCTGGCCCAGGGTACTTTGCAGCTTCTTGGGGATTTATTGCAACTATCTCCCTTTTTCCAACTCTTGAAACAGGTTTTGGCACAGAAGGTCACCGCAAAGTTCATGGTTAGGGAGCTAGAGCCTCCACAAATTGATAGTGTAGTTCACTTGAATTTGGATTTTCATATTTGTTTGTTTTGAGGTCGGGTCTCACTGTGTACATAAGGCTGACCTCAAACTCATCAAAATCTCCCTCCTCTGCCTCCGGAGTGCTGAGATTAAAGGCAAGGCCTATGCCACCATGCCTGTCCTCCAGAATGGCTCTTGATTGCCAGGGAAAAAAGCAAGGAGGAGGTGTAAAGGCAGAGTGAGGGGACACTGGGAACCGACCGGCTGCAGCTGGTCTCAGACTCTTTGAGGACAGAGCTCGTGCTTTGCATAGTTAGGTCTTTGGTCTTAGTTGCTTGTGGATTCGTTTTCTCAGTGTGGGCAGCATTTGGGAATTGAGGAACTGTATAAAAACGGATGCCAGGCTGAGAGGACGGTTCAGTGGACAGGAATGAGGACGTCTGTGCAAGTGTGAGGAGTCAAGTTCAAATCCCCAGTACCAATCAAAGTCGGGCCTGACTGCTCACACTGGCAGCTCCAGCATTGAGGGATGGAGATGGTGGGTCCTGGGCCTTGCTGGCCAGCTGGCCTAGCCTAAAGGAGGACCTTGCAGTGGACGGATTGAAGTTCTCTAGAGGAACAGAACTGGTAGAATAATATGCATTTAAAGAGTCAGTGGCTTGCACTGTACAGTCTGGGTAGCCCAATCTAGACTGCCTCGCACCAGAGAGCCCGAACACCTGGTAATTTCTCAGTCCACACTTCGGTGTGTCAGTCGTCCCAGTCTGAGGCTGAAGGCCAGGAGGCTCCACTTGTCTTCAGTCCATGTTGGAAGGACCCTGGGGCTGGATTCTGACATCAGTGACAGAGCACGGCAATGGCGGCAGCAGCACCAGATGACCTTGCAATCCAGAGCGAAGGGAAGCAGGTGAGAACAGAGTATCTTTCTTGGACCTTTTATCTGGGCTGCACCACGTAGGAAGGGTTTCCCATTTTACATAACAGATCAAGAAAAGCCCTTGCAAGTGAGCCCAGAGAGCTGCCTTTCAAAATCCAGTCATTGACAACCACGATTAGTCATGAGTAGTAACAACAACAACTACAACAACAACAAAGTCATGACTTTAGACAGATACCTGTCTAAAGGCAGTGGAGGACAATGGAAGACACACACAGCTGGCTTCTGCATAGACACACATCAGTATACCCATATGTGTGCACAATACACACCATACCGTATGCAGCACCACAGTACACACACACACACACACACACACACATATACACACATACAAATTACAACTATATGTATTCCAGGGTAGGAAAAGTAGGGCGCTTGCCTCCATGCTCATGTGTTCAAAGCCCAGGATTCAGTCTGTATAATCTTTCTTCCCAGGCGTGTCTCCAGAGATTATAATAATAAACTTATAAGGCATCCCAGGCAGAAAGATTTTTAAAAGTTCCCCCCAGGTAATTCAAGCATGTAGCTTGCAGCTAGAAGTTCTGGGTAGCAGGACATGGTGGCGCACGCCTGTAATCCCAGAACTCTGGGAGGCAGAGGCAGGTGGATTTCTGAGTTCGAGGCCAACCTGGTCTACAGAGTGAGTTCCAGGACAGCCAGGGCTACACAGAGAAACCCTGTCTCGAAAAACCCAAAACCCAAAATCCAAAAAACCAAAAAAAAAAAAAAAAAAAAAAAAAAAAAGTTCTGGGTATTCATAAAGCTCTCTGACCTGTCTTTCAAAGACTCCTTCAAGTTCAGGGTTTGAGAACTCTAATAGTGCTGTCAGTGATGGCAGACATATTTGGCTTTTAACTGAGGGAAGTATCAGCCCTCTAACACAGATGCCAAGTGAAAACATTGAGCCATTTCTGAAATGAATTACCTAGCATCTAGCTATTTGGTCTTGCATCAAATGGTAGCCTCCCCTGTTGGGACAATCCACCCTGACACAAGTTGTAAGGTAAGTCCCTGAGTGCTCAGTTGTTAACTGCTGTGTGGTGGCACCAGGCTAGCAGGATGTGCAAGTGTTTGTGGCTTCCTCACCTGCCCAGAGAGAGAAGCAAACTGTCAAGGGGAGGCCATGCAGCCTCCAAGGCCAACAGGAGAAGTCAGAAGTGTGACTTTGTGCACAATAAAGAGCTGGTGTAGCCAGGCAGTGGTGGTGCACGCCTGTAATCCCAGCACTTGGGAGGCAGAGGCAGGCAGATTTCTGAGTTCAAGACCAGCCTGGTCTACAGAGTGAGTTCCAGGACAGCCAGGACTATACAGAGAAACCCTGTCTGGTTTCTAAGTTAAAAAAAAAAAAAAAAAAGAGCTGGTGTTTGGAGCCGGGGCAGGAGAGAAGGACAGAGACCAGCAGTAGAAGTAGTGACAGGAACCAAGCGGGGAGGTGGAGGCTAGAGAGGGCTGTGAGGCAGGGATGCAATGGTGGAAAAGTCAGTTAAGATTACCTGGTCAAGCTGAGGAAGTGCTCCAGCAAACAAACAATACGGATGTTTCCATGCCTTTATTTTTGAGCCTCAAGCAGGTCCCCCAAACCCCACAATTCTCGCCTTTTTGTCTCGCCAAGTTTTCACTAGATGCTGATATGTACATTCTGGTTTCTAAGTTATAAACTTTGAAAAGTCTATCAAGCCTACCCCATGGGATCTCGAACAATTGGGGACCTCAGGCCTCCCCAGGGCATCATTCCCTGAGTCTCCTAGTGCCAGTCATGATTTCATTCCTCTGCGAGTGTAGTCATCCACCAACCCAAGAGCCGGACATTCATATTGAAACACCAGGTTCCGTGCTCCACAGTGGGTAGAGACTCTTCCGTAGATCTTTTAACTCCGACTCAAGGAGGGTTGATAAGGAAGGATGCACGGTGGAGTAGGAAAGGCTGGAGAGGCCATCCTGACTGGTCCTCGACGTCATCATGGGAGCTTGCATGCGTCCTCAGGGAAGCGTGGCCACAGGAGATCTGGACGCCATTGTTTGCCCACCACCTGCAAGGAGAAATAACCCGATAAACAAGGTTGAGTCAGGCAAGACGGTTCAGGGGATAGAGAAATTTGCCACTGAGCCTGAGTTCAATCCCTGAGAAATACACGTTCCATGGCACACATGCACATGAGTGCACACATACTAAATGAATGTAATGAAGCAAACTGTTAAAATGACAAGTGTTTATTGACTGAGAACTTGCCCTGTGCACAGGCACAGTGACAGGAACTACTGCCAATAGAGAACTTTCCAGAAATTTCTGTGGAGAAAGGCAAGACAGACACCCACAGTATAATTTTAAATTGTTTGACAGTGTATAGTCAGAAATTCATTGTCTGTGTACCTGACATCAGAGAAGAATATGAAGGGTGAAGTCAGAGGAGGAGGAGGAGGAGGAGGAGGAGGAGGAGGAGGAGGAGGAGGAGGAGGAGGAGGAGGAGGAGGAGGAGAAGGAGGAGAGCGTGAACCTCATCTGGGGCTTCAGGGAAAGGCATACAATAGGGCCTTTTCCATTAACTAGTGGAGAACAGAGAGGAAATGGATAATAAAGGAAGAAGAAAAGCATTTGCCATTTCCAAAGTTGTATTTGGGGGTTGCGTGGAACCCTGGGCTTGGACAGCTCTCCGTGGCCTTGAATGAAAATTTGAAGATCAGAGTACAATCTTAAACACCCTACTCCTTCTACACCTGAATGGGAGATGGGAACAAGGAAGACTTATGAACAGAGGAAGAAAGAAACTTGTACAGCATGTAAGTTTCTTTTTCTGTTGCTGTGGTAAAGTACTCAGAGGTATCTCAAGGCAAAAAGGTTTATTTCAACTGAAACTTCAAGGTGCCGTCCATCATAGAAGAAAACTCCCGGTAGGCAGAGCTTAAAACCTCTGGCCACATCTCACCCACATTCTGGGGGCAGAGATAGGTGAATGCATCCTTAATCTCAGTTCCCTTTCTCCACTTGCACAGCCCAGGGCTCTTGCCAGGGAATGGTGGCGCCCACAGTGGGCATCTTTTCCCACCTCAACCCAAACGCCCCCAGACATGGCCAGAGGCCCATCTTCCAGATGACTCAAGATCCCGTCAAATTCACTACAGGAATGGTCACAGAAGTAAAAGATGAGAGAGGTGCTAGTCCCATGTGTGTGTGTGTGTATGTGTGTGTTTGTGCATGCAATGAGTGGATGTATGAACCAGGGAGACATGGATGAACCAGGCAAACTGCTGTAAGGAGACACTGACCATATTCTATTTCCTAGCCCCTACAGGCTTGTTCAAACACTATGGGAGACATACCTAGCCACCACATAATGCAAAATACATTTAGTCCAACTTCAAAAGTCCCCATAGTCTATCACAGTCTCAACAATGTTTAAGACTTCTGAGGTTCATGAAATCTCTTAATTGTAATTTCCTATAAAATCAAAATCAAAAAGCAGATCATATACTTCCTTTTTTTTTTTTTTTTTTTTTTTTTTTTTGGATTTGGTTTTTTTGAGACGGGGTTTCTCTGTATAGCTCTGGCTGCCCTGGAGCTCACTCTGTAGACCAGGCTGGCTGGCCTCGAACTCAGAAATCCACCTGTCTCTGCCTCCCAGAGTGCTGGGATTACAGGCATGCACCACTACCACCTGGCTTTTCTTTTCTTTTTTCCTTTTCTTTTTTTTTTTTTTACATACTTCCAACATCAAAGACTATATGTTATTATTCCAAAACATCATAGTGAGGAAATACTGGACCAATGCAAGTCCGTATCACCATGTCTAATGTCCATCTCCTTTCAGCTTTGTTGACTGCAGAACCATTCTTTCTCCACTTTGTGTTAGCAGCTGTCCTCTGCAGGTATCCCACTTCTCTGGCATCTCAAACATCTTGGAGTCTCCAAGGCAACTTCAACATTACAGCTTCTTGTTCCAATGTCTGGGATCCGTGCATGATCTTCTAGGCTCTTCCAAAGGGTTTGTAAAGCTTGCATCTCCAGCTCTGCCCTCTGTAGCACCCCAGGGTCTGGTTGATGCCACTCCACTGCGGCTGCTGTTCCTGGTGATCATCCTATGGCACCAGCACTTCCAACACGCTGGAGTTTTTCACTGCATCTAGGCTACCCCAACAGCCTCTCATAGGTTCCCTTCATGGTGCAACTTATTTGCATGATCCCTTCAGTCTGGGTCCTCCAGCTGCAACTGAGGATGCACCTTCATCAATGGCCTTCCCTGGCCTCCCACAGTGCCAAGTCTCAGCTGCTCTTCATGACCCATTCGTACCTTCAGACCCAGTACCACCTGGGTAACTCTTACACATTACTAAGTCTAGCTGCAGCACAAAGTACAATCTTGGTTATTCCTGGAACACAGCTTCTTTGTGCTCTCAGAAAAGACTTCCCAGAGATTTCACCTCAGTGATGCTGGTCTCTTATAGTTTTGGTTGTGAGCCTAGCTTTTAATGGCTGAGCCATCTCTCCAGCCCATGCTGGTCTCTTGTTAATCACCACTTTCTTAGCTTCAGCTAACTAGCATCAATTGTCCCAGGAGTCCCTTCTATTCTTGACTCTAAAGCCAGAGCCACATGGCCGAAGCTGTCACGTTCTGTTGCTTGATGGGACTGGATGCCTCTCTTGTTCTATTATATCCTTGGATGTTCTGGAACTAGCTCTGTAAACTGACCTTGAACTCAGAGATCTGCATGCCTCCATCTCCTGAGTTTTGGGATTAAAGGCATGTTCCACCACCATGCCTGGACCCAAGCTTTTCTCTGCTTGGAACCTGCTCTGTCCCAGGCTGGCCTTGTCTGCTTGTCTCCTGTGATTAAAGGGGGAGACCACCATGCCTGGTCCTAAACTTTTCACAGCCATTATGCCTCAAGACCTGGATCAAAAGCCCATATATTCCAGCCTCAAGGTCTAGATCGCAAATGGGCCCTCCATTTCTGGATTGTAGTTCATTCCAGATTAAAAGCCCAAATGGAAACAATAACCAGTCCATAATAACACCTAACATAACCATTCCTTGTTGAACTACAAATGCATAAACAAGATTGGCCGGGTGGGATCTTACCCTGAGGTCACCACTCCCTTAATCTACTTATCTCCTTGAATTTAGGATTTAGCTCCATTCCATTTCCAGGTCCTTCTTTAATACTTGGACCATACATTTTGTATTTTTCCTTTCTAAGTTTGCTATGCTTGACCAAATTGCATTTCATGAGAGTAAACCAGAAGACAAAGCCTATAGTGGGCTCTTTTGAGATTTACCAAAGCAATTAATCCGAAGTTCTTCCCCTTAGCCTCAGGCATACTCTTCAGACAAGAGCAAAAAAGGTTTTTTACCAAAACATTACAAGAACATTCTTTGGGCTACATACTGTAATTCTCCTTTGAAGAGCCAACAGGCCTCCACAGCTCAAATTAACTTCAGCACCTCCGTCTTCCATATTTCCACAAGGATGGTCCATTAAGCCTCACATTCCATTGCTTTCCAAATCCAAAATCCAAAGTCTCAAAATCCTCATACCTCTGAACTAAACATGGTCAGGTATTACCACAGCAATACCTCAGTCCCAGGTAGCAACTTCTGACTTAGGGTTTCATTGCTGCAAAGAGAGACCATGGCCAAGGCAACCCTTCTAAAGGCCAACATTTTTTGGAACTAGTTTTCAATTTCAGAGATTTAGTCCATTTCATCACGGCAGCATGCAGGCAGACATGGTGCTGGAGCAGGAGCTGAGAGTTCTGCATTATAATCTGACTGCAGCCAGGAGACACTGACTCTTCTGTACTGGGCAGACATTCAAAGCCCACCCTTGCAATGATGCAATTCCTCTAACTGGCCATACCTATCTTAACAAGGCCACCCCTCCTAATAGGGCCACTTCCTGAGCATGTTCAAACCACCACAGTCACCAAACATTGTCAAGGTTAGAGACAAAGGTGCTTGGACTGCTCGGTGTCCGTGGAATATATTCTAGAGCCAAAAGTGTTGTTTAACTGAATCATGAATAAGAGTTTTCACAGGCATGGCACTGAAGGAAACCTATCCACAGTGCCTATCAGGGACTGCTTGATTTCTTTCATAACCTACATAGTTTTATAAAATGTCTTATAAAATGATATCAAAGGGGCTAGAGAGATGGCTTAGTTTAGAACTCTCTCTGCTCCTTCAGAGGACAGGGGTTCAATTCCCAGCCCTCACATTGGCAGCTTACTCCAATTGTTACTCCAGTTGCAGGAGATCCATCAGCCTTTTCTGGCCTCTGAAGCGTTGCACAGGTGTGCACAGCCATGCATGAAGTAAACAGTTATATACATAAAAACAGATTTAGAACAAATGGGATCAACAATCCTCACAGTTGATCGGTCTTCATTCCTAAAATAGTTGGATTTGGTGAAAGTGTTCTTATATCTAGGATTAGTGAACTTAGCAAAGAAAAAAAGTTGTCTAAATTTCTGGTGCTTCTGGGGTGTAGCTCTATAAAAAAAATTTTTTTTGCCTCCATTTCTCTGTGTCTGTCTTCCTCTCTTCTACGCATGAGAGTCACAGACTCGGTAAGTTTTTGAGTCTGATTTAACCCTTTACCTAAAGAAATGATATCAAAAGTACATACTAAAATCATAAGAGTAATTTTTAAGAAAAGTGGGGGTGGAGGAGGGTGCTGTAGATGACTCTGATGAAGTCCCATGATTCCCCTGGGCCTTAGAGGCGTGTGTGTGTGTGTGTGTGTGTGTGTGTGTGTGTGTGTATGTGTGTGATGAGAAGGAACATGACCCTCAGGACATAACTGCATGGCCACGCTGGGAATATATCTTTCCAGTTTGGAGAGGTTTGGTTTGGTAAACACAAGTCAATCCTGGGATACTCCCAGCAATCCCAGCCATCAAAGAGCTAGGCGGAAGATTCAGTCAGCTTTCATGGCTAGCCTGAGCTATATATGGAGACCCATTCAATACACAATATATAACACAAACCCAGAACATATCTATTCCATAGGTGTCTAGACAATATGCACAATTTATCGGATTTAAACATTCTTCCCACCACACACTGGCAGCTGAGAAGCCTGGCCTTCAGCCAGGGCAATGCCTGCGATCAGCACAAGAACTCAAGTGTACTTCAGAGTGTCTGTGTCAGAGGGTCCTGGAGCTGGTCCTCGAGCAAGTGAGTGATCCTCCCCTGGGTGTTCTATTGGGTCCCCTTTCTGTACACAGCAGAGAGCAGCCCATGTGATTGGAACAAGTTCCACTCTTGGACTGTGGACCACCAAGCTCTGAAGAGCCAGTGTTTCTGGTTAACGTTCTAGGAAGCACCCTGTGGAACTCTAGTAGAAACTGCATTTTCATACATGAAGCTTAGTAAAGCCAGGAAAACGGCATTTTACTTTGGTCAATTACTTTGTTTATTGCTCCTTTAAAGGTAGGTTTGGTGCCTAGAACCTGAAGGCAGCATCTTCACTCTCTACCCCCCCACCCCCCCACCCCCGTTTGTATCGTTTGTATCTGAGATGTACTTTGGCTTGTGACTTTCAATGAAAAATCTAATGTACAAAAACAAGCAACAAACACAGACGCCATTGTGTGCACAAACAATGACTTTTGCTGGGTCTGGGGGTTTGTGTAATCCTATTCTTGGACAACCTGAAGCAGGAAAATTCAACTTCAAGGCCAACCTGGTCTACAGAGTCCTGTTGAAAAACAAAACAGAGTCCTGTTGAGAGGTGTGTGTGTGTGTGGGGGGGACATTTTAAAGATAGAATATAGAAAGAATCACAACAAACATTTAGTATTAAAACCATTTTTGCTAACAACCTTCATAGTTAATATCTCTTTAGAAGGAAAATGGCTACCATGTTTGTGGAAACAATTACACAAACTGTTCTTTAAAATGACGTTTATAGTTATTAAATCCACTTTCATTGATATAGTTTTTATAGACACAATGAACACCAGATTTTCTGGATGACTCAGGTTTCCATGGCATAGCGATTTGGGACAAGAACCTGTGCTTCATATATCAGCTGTGTGAGGTCAGGATTGTCTGAGGGAGACCGTAAGGAACTAGCACAGACCCATCACTGAGTTCTGAGAGAAAGAGGAGTCCCTGTTTGGACAAAAGACACTTGAGGTCAGCTGACAGCCTAAGGAAGACCACAATGATAGGAAGTAAAGGCCAGAATCATCAAAACAAAACTACCAGAGGGCGGCTTAGGTTGGATCCCAGAAGGAGGTTGTCCTCACCTGAAGCTTGTGTATCAGTTACTTGTTGCAGTAAAATCCCCGATAAAAGCATAAAAGCGAATGAAGGGGCTGGGCAGTGGTGGCGCACGCCTTTAATCCCAGCACTTGGGAGGCAGAGGCAGGCAGATTTTTGAATTCGAGGCCAGCCTGGTCTACAGAGTGAGTTCCAGGACAGCCAGGGCTACACAGAGAAACACTGTCTCGAAAAACAAAAAAAGCAAGTGAAGGAAGAAGTCTTTATTTTACCTCGCAGTTACTATACAGTCAGTCATGGTGGGCAGTCTGAAGCAGGGCCCTGACGCGGCTGTTTACGTGGTGTCCACGGCTGAAGCAATGAGTGGTCAGGTCATTTTCTCCTTTTCAGTCAGCTGAGGGCTGCAGCCCACAGAATGGTGACACACAGTGAAGGGGGCTCCTTCCACCTCAACTGACCTAGGTGTTGCATTCTCTCACACAAACGCCCAGGGCCTTATTTCCTGGATGATTCTAGATTCTGTCCAGTTCATATTAACCACAACAGCTTGACTTTTGTTTTGCTTTAGGGGAGGGGTTGTCAGTATATAGCTCAAAATGGGCTCTAATTCACTGTCCTCCTGCCTCAATATCCCAAGTAGTTGAAATTATAGGTGTATACCATCCATCATACCCAGTGAAGAAGGCTCCTTGAGTCCCTCCCTTCCTGTATTGTCAGTGTCAAGGACTTGCTGGCCTCGGTGGCCTCACTGTGGGCCTCTGAGGAGGTTCTGCTTCCAAAAAAAATGTGAATTCTAGAAGGGCAGGCCCAGAAAACTCATCTGTGGGAAAAGTTTTCATTTCACTTCATTCCAAAGCAGGCCCCCCAAATGGCAGTGCTTGGGACAGTATCTTAAACAGAAGGACCCTGGCCGGGTAGACAGAAGGATGATTACTGAGTAAACAGAAGGAAACCAAAGTTCTGTTTACCAGAAAAGCCGGCACTTCCTTTACCCATCCACAGTGGCCCACTACCTTTGCCAGGGCATCTGGTTCATGCTCAGCCTGCTCTAGACCAAAGTGCTCACACTAAGTCCCAGGTTCCCCCCACCCCCCCACCCCACCCCCACCCCCCACCCCCGCTCCACACCCCTTCCCCCTAACTCACCTGTTCCCTTCAAACTGACAGGACTGATTGACGCTCTGTGTGCCCCTAGAGGCAGCCTGGCAGTTCGAGTCCCCAAAACAAACTTTTCTTTCCACCCCCCCCCCAGCGGTCCGGTGCTGTCCGGTGCTGTCCAGTGCTGTCCAGTGCTGTCCTGCTGACTAAGCTTGAAGTCTGCCATTGTCCGGATAGCCTTCTGGGGCTCAGTGAAATATGGAGGACAATACGTGGAGTTAAACACCCTCTCCCCCCCACATGCTCTACCTTCGTTGACCTTCCTGTCTCCTGCTAAGAACCCATTCCGTTAACACCTGAGATTCCTGAAATGCTTCCCCATGCTAACAAGGCTTTTCAGTTCCTTAAGCCTTCAGCCAATGACCTTTACCCATCTTGGATGTTCCTACCCCACGTCCCCAAAATTATATAAGCCTTTAATGATCCCAAGTAAAGTGTATCTGCCCTCTGCAGCCATTCCTGGCACCGTCATTTCCCATTCGTACTCAGAGGAATTCTAAACCACAGACAAACAGGGCAATCAGCCAAAAGTCCCCAGAGGCAGGGAGGCTCAGAGGTTTGGCAGCACTGTGCTTACACCGTGAGCTCATAACATCAATAGAGTGATCTTATACCGAGAACAAAAAGAACTGGCGTTTCAGTCTGTACCATTTGTACATCTGTAGACAATTTGAAGAAAAAAAAAAAACCAAACAACCAAACCAACTCTACAATGGATCAGAAGACTGTCCACTGTGCCCTTGTCATTCTCCAGAAACTGATTCTCCTTAGCTGAACGGATAAACAAAATGGTCATGTAACTATGTAGGGACATATGACAAGGAAACGAGACGCCAAACCAGCAAAAGCCACGCTGATCTGAATGGTGGTGGCCTGTGACGTCAATGGTATGGCATTCTGGGAAGGGCTAAACTGTAAAGACAGTCTACTCTTAGGGTGACGAGGCTGTTCTATAGGATGCAGTATTTGTCAAAATCCATACAGGGGCTGTAGAGATGGCTCCGTGGGTTAAGAACATGCGCTGCAAAGCGTGCGCACCTGACTTGGAATGCCCAGTGTCAATATGGAAAATCCAGGTGCTGCACAGGAGTCTGCACCCCAGTTCTGGAGAAGAGAAAGACCAGAGGGTCACTGTCTTAGATTTGGTGACGAAGTCGTCTCCATGGAATAAGGCAGAGAGTGACAGCTCAGGATGCCGGAGATCCTCCTCTGGCCTCTAAATACACAGATATGTATATACATGCACACACACACACACACACAGACACACACACACTATAGCATAGGCTAACCTAATGTGTATAAACTTTTAAAAAGTCATTTAGAGATTGGCATGGTGGCTCTATGGTTAAAAAGCCTGCCATTCAAAGATGCGGATCTCCAGCACCACACAAAAGCCAAGATCATGTGGTAACCAGCCTGAATTCTCAGTGTACAGAGGCGAGCTTGGGGTGGGGCTGGGGGTGACCCTGAAGGAAGCTATCTATACTAACAATCAGTAAGTCCAGGTTTAATAAGAAATTGTGACTCATTGATTAAATATGGAGTGACTGACAGAGATACTCAGGGTCTCAATTTCCACACATACACGCGTGCACCCACACAAAGATACACGTGCAAACGCAGTGCGCACACAAAGTCAGCTTAGGAGGTTCAGGTACCCCCGTGTAGGGGTCTTGGTTGGGTTTGTTTTCTCTGCCAGTGAAAATTAAAAGGCAGGAAAAAGTGTGGCAGGTAGCTTCAGAGATGGAGAACACAGCCAAGGGGAGCCAACAGAACGAGCAGCTGAAGAGAAACTTTTGTTGGGGTGAAGGTGCACATGCTGTGGGCACACAGAGATAGTCTCCACAGGAAGGTGGGGACTTGGGAAGCTGAAGTCTTCTTGAGGGATGGGGTTTTTAAGTCACTGAAGGGTCTTCCTTCCCTAATTTAGAGTTGGTTAGTTTGAAGAGACAGGATGGCTCACTGGCCTGCAAATGTTGTGTGAATACGCCCCTAATCCAGCCATGAATTTACTGGGCCCACTCATCATCAGGAAACCTTACTGAACAGAGAAAAAGCCTTTCCAGCCTTTGTTTGAAGCTGCCAGGCTTTGGACTCAGGTAAGGAAAGGGATGATAAGGGTAAGAAAAGTAAGGGGTAAAGGTGCAGTTTTGTTACCCAGTTGTGGCCAGTCTCCCTGACGCCTGTTAGAGGATCTGTATGACTCCTTCACAGTCTCTCAGGGTAGAATGTAGACTTGGACAGATCTACATTATGAATTAAAGTGCCTCTCTGCATGGACAGAGTCATAGGAGCAAAGGCAAGAAGCACCAGGTACCAGATCCAGTTCACAGACAAAGATGCCCACATACTAGTTGAAGGATTTTAAGATTGAGGCCTACGGGGGGATTATCCAAGTGGAGCCAACTCCTTAAATGAAGAGAGGGGGAGGGTCCCATTTAGAGGCAGGCATGTGACAACAGAGACTGAAGGAATACCGGCCAGAGGGTCATCAACCACAGGCAGAGTCAAGCATCAGGTAAAGGCAAGGAAATGTACCTTACCACCAAGAGCCTGCAAAGGAACCCAGGTCTGCTGGTATATTGATTTAGAATTCCTAATGTCTGGAAATAGAATAGAATGATCAGTGTTATTTTAAGCTAAGTTTGTGGCATTTTGTAACAGTAACAACAGAAAACAAGTACATTAAGAAACAGAATCACAATAAAGCAGATACGATCAAAATGGAGAGAGAGGGGGGGAGAGAGAGAGAGAGCGAGAGAGAGAGAGAGCGAGAGAGACCACCACTCCAGTGGGAACGTCTAGACAAGGCAGACTCTATTCTTGATCTAGAGATCATGCTTGGAAAGTGGAAGCACACTTGCTTTTTATCCTAACTTAGGTGGTAGCTGTGTCTTTTCCCCACTGGCTGGGGTCCAACCTCACAATCGTGTTCAGGTGTTCAGTTGGCCTGTCAAGATGGAGGTAAAGGGGGAAGGGGATGCAGACTTTTGTTTTGTATAAACAAAAGTTTTACTGGGATGGGATGGGTTAACACATTTGCATGAGATTTTTACTAGGGGGGGAGATAAATAGATTTAAATTATTTTTCCTAAACACAAATTTTACAGTACTGGATAGAAAAGACTCATATTTAATATTTCTTGCAATAGGGACCCGTTTCTTCTTTAGCAGCTCTGAGCCTTGGAAGGAAGATCTGTGTGAGGTAGAAGCAATCAAAGACTGTAGGCTTAGATCTTTCACAACTTACTTTAATAAGTGTTCTTAAATGCTTCAACTTCCCTTCCAGCCCACTGACTATAGGGGAGAAAGGTGGTTGATAGGACAAGGGGATGTGGACCTGTTTAGAGGTAGTTCTTTGGGGCAATATTAATCTTTGTTGTCAGGCTATCCACAGTGCAGTCCAAAACATCAAACACGAATCAGTTGTGGCAGTTCGGTTCAACCAGGAAACACCAAACACAATCAGTAGCAGCAGCTCCCCAGAATTGGCGTGAATCTGCAGAAGTGGAAGAAGCAGCCAGACGACCACGAGAAGTTCTTCGGCATGTCTCTCTCTACAAAGTCATAACAAGCAAAGATCAGTGAGGACCAGCAAGGTGTTGCAAGGTGAACCCATGCGAGAGCATTATTCACCGTCTGTTGGGTTCTACTTACACTCTTCCCAACCATCACACACCCCTTCAAGTGTCTGACACAGCAAAACAACCTCTCACAAGACAACTTCCAGAAAAAGATCACATGACACAACCAAGTCTCCAAAGAAATCAGAAATTTCCACTTCAAGGGGACTTCAGATGTCAGCTAGGCATGGACCAGTCCCACTGCAGAGTGTGTGGAAAATGTTAAATATCAGACACCTCTTGAAGGATACATTGATCCATAACACTGATTCTGTGCCCAGAGCAACCAAAGGCTACTAGAACCAGTTCCCCCCTGCCCCCTCCCCGGGGTCTCACGAGGCTGGGAGCTCACTGCATAAGAGTCACAGCTGGGCAGAGCTGTAGGCCCTGTGGCAGGCAGCATCGCTACTAGAGTGGGAAGTGGCATTAGATGACCAGAAGAGAATTACTCACTGACAATGAAGGAACCTTAGCCAAACATGAGGGGGAAGGGTAAGAAACAAGAGAGTGAGCACATCACCTTTCTCGAGTGGTACAGTGTTTGCCCAGAGTACGTCTGCCTGGTTAGTCCCCCAGCCTAAAACCAGATATGGTGACTGTCTTAGTCATGCTCTTTTGCTGCAAAGGCAGACTGTCTTAGTCAGGGTTTCCATTCCTGCACAAACATCATGACCAAGAAGCAAGTTGGGGAGGAAAGGGTTTATTGAGCTTACACTTCCACGTTGCAGTTCATCACTAAAGGAAGTCAGGACTGGAACTCAAGCAGGTCAGGAAGCAGGATCTGATGCAGAGGCCATGGAGGGATGTTTCTTACTGGCTTGCTTCCCCTGGCTTGCTCAGCCTGCTCTCTTGTAGAACCCAAAAGCACCAGCCCAAAGGTGGCACCACCCACAAGGGGCCCTCCCCACTTGATCACTAATTGAGAAAATGCCCCACAGCTGGATCTCATGGAGGCACTTCCCCAACTGAAGCTCCTTTCTCTGTGATAACTCCAGCCTGTGTCAAGTTGACACACAAAACCAGCCAGTACACAGACCATGATCAAGAAGCCCTGTAGAAGAAAACATTTAATTAGGAGGTTGCTTAGAGTTTCGGAGGGTTTGTCCATGATATCATGATAGGAAGCCTTTTGGCACACTAGCAGACTTGGGTAGAGGGTGGGCCTGATGCTGCTTGTATTCTAATGCTAATTTGGGTCCCTCCCAAAATCGTTTGCCCCAAAGATGAGTAGGACACTGAGGAAGCCTGCCCCCAGCTAATTCTGATTGGTAAAAAATAAATAAATAAATAATGCCAGCAGCCAGTAGCTGTGGAGAAGAGACAGAGGCGTGGTTTAAGTGTCTTAGGCTTGGGACCATGAGAAAGGAGAAAGGAGGAAGGAGAAAGGAGGAAGGAGAAAAAGGAGAAAGGAGGGGCTACCATGGAAGGGGGAGAACACACAGGAGAGTGGAGAGGCAGGATTGCTGCGCCACAGAATCACAGCCTTGTGGGCTGGCCAATGGGGGTTAAGAGCAGCCCAGACGGAACGTAGAAATCGGTCAGTCATAACTCACAGTTAACAGTAGGAAAGCGGATCCTAACAGCATGGAGGGCAGGCAGCTGCCCTGCTACTGAGCTACCTACTATTGAAAAATATAAAGACCATGTCTTTCATCTGGGAGCATAAGCCATTAAGGCAGGAAGGAACCCCATGCCAGAATTTTATAAATACATTTACAACAGGCATGGACTGGAGCAGAACCTAAGCACTCACATCTGACCTGAAAGAGAGAGACTGGTCCTGGCTTGGGCTTTGAAACCTCAAAGTCCACGCCCAGGGTTAGACCTCCTCCAACAAGACCACACCTCCTGATCCTTCCTACTCGGTCCACCAACTGGAGCCAGACACTCAAGTCTCTGAGCCTCTGGGACTGTTCTCATTCATGCTCCTGCCTGTAGTCCCAGTGGTAGGAGGATCAGAATTCAAGATCATCCTGGGGTCTACGAGACACTGTCCTTAAAACTAGCAACTAAAAACAGAATATCTATTTAAAAAATACATTCATCCCTCTCCTTGTAAGTGACCCGAGGAAATCTAGGCAAGAGGTTCAGGTTTGATCCTCTCTTGATCCAGACAACCCTACGAAATCATGCAAATCATTTAGAGGTTTAGATCTACACGTTCATTTTCATAATACCCATGACACTGCCCAGGGCATCAAGGGCGTGGTATGGGTATCTGAAAAGCCACAACGTATCTTGGAAAATGTCATTTTAAAATAGTAGTATGTCAGGCTGGAGAGATGGCTCAGCAGTTAAGGGCACTGTTTTGCAGAGGTCCTGGGTTCAATTCCTAGTAACCACATAATAGCTTACAACCATCCTTAATGGGATCCAGTGCCTTCTTCTGGTGTGTCTGAAGATAGTTACAGCTATATAAATAAAATAAATAAATCTTAAAAGAAAAAAAAAAGGTCATGCGTATATTCTGACAGTGTGAGGACAGAGTTGCTAAGTGTGCCCAGGCTAGGCGTGCCCAGGCTAGGCGTGCCCAGGCTAGGCGGTGGGGTAGATCACAGGGGTGGGTGGCCCAAAGAGACTGCAGCATTGCAGCCCACACTTGAGAAGGCTGAGCCATGCTTAAGGATTCAGATGTAGATTCTCCCGGCACTGACCACACCCAGGGGACTTCGCACCGAAGATGTGTGGCTGACATAACATGTGCTCCCTACTGTGTGAGAGGACCCTCACTAGGAGGGAACAGACAGTTCCAAAGCTGCACAGAGCAAGCCCTCCTCCCCCATCCAGCACAGTCTCAGGCAGGGTCCCCATTGCTGCGGTGACACACAGCACTGCGACCAAGGCAGCTCAGGGAGGAAAGGGTTTACTTGGCTTAAGCTTAAATGTCACAGCTCATCAGCAAAACCCAGGGCAGGAGCTGACGCAGAGGCCTCGGAGGGCGCTGTCTACTGGCTTGCTCCCCATGGCTTGCTCAGCCTGCCTGCTTTCTTATAGAGCCCAGGGATGGCACCACCCACAATGGTCAATCACTAATTAAAAAAACCGCTCTCTCGAGGCCAGCCTGGTCTACAGACTGAGTTCCAGGACAGCCAGGACTACACAGAGAAACCGTGTCTCGGAAAAAAAAAAACAAAAACGAAAGAAAGAAAGAAAGAAAGAAAGAAAGAAAGAAAGAAAGAAAGAAAGAAAGAAAGAAAGAAAGAAAGAAAGAAAGAAAGAAAGAAAGAAAGAAAGAAAGAAAGAAAGAAAGAAAGGAAAGAAAGAAAAAGAAAACCGCTCTCCAGGCCTGCCTACAGCCTGTCTTCTGGAGGCATTTTCTTAGCAGAGGTTCCCTCCTCTCAGATGACTCTAGCCTGTGCCAAGTTGACATGAAATTATCCAGCACAAGTATTAAATAAATGCAAATTTTAAAACACCACACCCAATAACATTATATGCCTATAAGGACCAATGCATATCTCAGACATATATCAAATACATGGAGCTTCCCACAGCAGAGTGCTAAGAGTGAAGATTAGGACAGAAGAGACAGGAAAGATGTGTTTGTTTCTTTGTGTGTAGAAGTGTTTCGCCTGAATGTGTGTATATAAACCACATTCCTGCCTGATGCCTGCAGAGGTCAGAAGAGGGTGTCTGGTTATCTGGAACTGGTATTATGGTTGTGAGCCTCCATGTGGGTACTGGGAACTGAACCCAGGTCTTCTGCAAGAACAGCCAGTGCTCTTAACAGTTGAGCCAACCCTCCAGCCAAATCATGCATTTCAAAACCATGCATCACTCAGGTTAGGGACTCAGATGCCCTCAGAAGGTGGCACAC
The DNA here is from genome assembly GCF_947179515.1 of Apodemus sylvaticus. Lineage (NCBI taxonomy): Eukaryota > Metazoa > Chordata > Mammalia > Rodentia > Muridae > Apodemus > Apodemus sylvaticus. The sequence goes on from NC_067488.1 coordinate 6,134,115, forward strand.
CAAGGCAGAGAGTCGGTGCCTCAGGCTACCACCGGCAGATGGTAACTGACCTTCTCACCTGGGCACGGTGGCACACGCTTCAGGCGGGCCTCTGAGTCTGAGGCCAGCTTCATCCACATAGCAAATTCCATGACAGCTAGGGCTGTCTGGGGAACCTTGTCTCCAAAGAACAAAAGAAGGAAAACAAATAGAACAAAGCAAAACAAGAAAACAACCTTGGGCTATGGACAGAATGGGGGTGGGCTGGGGGTGAGGGGAGGACGGGGGGGGGGGGGGAGGACTTGGGGTGAGGGGAGGATGGGGAGGGGGAGGACCTGGAGGATGCAACATGTGAATGAATGGGCACACACATTGTGGGAACATTTTTATATTTTTAAGTTACTAGTGCATGTGTGAGTGTGTGTCTGTGTGTGGGGGGTTGGGTTTTCCTTTTGCTTTTGAGACTAGGTCTCATAAACCCCACACTGGTCTAGAACTCACCAACCATCTCAGCACTAGGATCACAGGTATACAACACCCTGTGCAGTGCTAATCACTTTTCCTGGCATTATTGTTTGCTTTCTGCATTTTGTTAACGGCAGCATCATTTCCCCAGCTCCCCCTTCCCTAATTTTAAATTTCTCTTTCTTTTTTTTTCTCTTTCCATTTTTGTTTCATTTAATCTTGAACTCTTATCTGTTCTTCCACAGTGTGTCGGAATGTTGGGATCACAGGTGTGAGCCTCTTGGAGAGAGATGTTTCCATTTTGTTGTGTTTGTTTATACAGGGTCTTGATCCGTATCCAGGCTGGCCTTGAACTCACGGAGATTGTCCTGCTCCTGTCTCCAGAGTGCTGAGATTAAACGCCTGGACCACTGAGCTGGGCAAGCGTTTGTTTGTTTGTGTGTTTGCTTGTTTGAGATAGAGTCTCCTCATGTAGTTCTAGCTGACCTGGACTTCACTATGTATACAGAACAGAACAGATCCGCCTGCTTCTGTCTCCTGGGATAGAGGCATCTGACACCATATTCCACTAAGAGTTCCTGTTGTTTTATTTTTGTTGGGTTTTCATTTTGTTTGGTCTGGTTTAGGTTTTGGTTTTTTGAGACAGCATTTTTCTGTGTAGTCCTGGCTTACCTGACACTCACTCTGAAGACTAAGCAGGTCTTGAACTCACAGAGATTCCCCTGCCTCTGCCTCCCAGTGCTATGAGTAAAGGTGAGCTCCACCATTGCCTGGCTGAGAGTTACAATTTCTTAAGACATTCTGATAACAAGGTTAGGGCTGTAGCTCGGTTGGTTGTGTTTCCCTAGCCAGCTCGGAGTTCAACCCCCAGGACAGTGTAAACCAGGCGTGGTAGTGGAGAAAGAAAGATCATGAAAGTTATCACAGGTTACTCTAGTGCATTTAAGGCTGGCCAAAATAAACAGTAAAACAAAGAAAGAAGAAAAGATATGTTTGATCCATGTCTTAAATGCTGTTTGCATACAGGCGGCAAGCTGAGCTCCTGTTAGCATTCATTTATGTTACCTCACAGCCTCCTCACTCAGCCTTGCCTGTCTCCCAGGCTCCACTCCGAATGTCTTGCTCATGCACGTCACATCTGCATCTCGGTCTGACACGCTCTCTACTCCATGTCTCTTAAAGGTAACAGAAATGAATGCTAATAATTTTGGGTAATATTGTTATCCCAAAATTTGGGATTTTGGAGACCCAAAATCCCATTCTGTCCTCTTCTGAAAAAATGGTTGGTGGAGTCTGTTATATTTTTGTTCTTTCAAAATTTCCTCACTGGCTTGTTCTTTAAGTCTGTCTATTTTATTTTGTACTTCATCAATACGTTCAGTTGCTTCTTGCTGTTCCTTTTCTCCCTTCGGCAGGCCGGGAGAGGCTGACTGGTGGGCAGCAGCCGGTCTGGGTTTCTTGGGCTGAGGCAGGATCACAGATTGCTGCTTCGGGGCTGTACTGGCTGGTTTTGTGTGTCAACTTGACACAGGCTGGAGTTACCACAGAGAAAGGAGCTTCAGTTGGGGAAGTGCCTCTTTGAGATCCAGCTGTGGGGCATTTTCTCAATTAGTGATCAAGTGGTGAGGGCCCCTTGTGGATGGTACCACCTTTGGGCTGGTGCTCTTGGGTTCTATAAGAGAGCAGGCTGAGCAAGCCAGGGGAAGCAAGCCAGTAAGAAACATCCCTCCATGGCCTCTGCATCAGCTCCTGCTTCCTGACCTGCTTGAGTTCCAGTCCTGACTTCCTTTAGTGATGAACTGCAATGGGGAAGTGTAAGCTCAATAAACCCTTTCCTTCCCAAGTTGCTTCTTGATCATGATGTTTGTGCAGGAATAGAAACCCTGACTAAGACAGGGACCCTGGTGCAAGGGAGATGGCCGGGAGACAGAGGCCAGAGGCTAGAGGAAGACACAGCAGGAAGAAACTCGCAGGAACTCAAGAGGCAGCACTCTTAACTCTGAGACAGACATCCTACCGACTTGTCAGGTGGAGTCTTGGAGACTAGTTTGATCTTAAATATGAAAGCATTCGCTGCTGGCACTCCTGAAGAGCCACAGTCATTTCACACCTATTTGTGACGGTGTGGCAGTAAGCACGGTTTCAACCATTGTCAGGGTGCCCTTCTCTCGGTTGTATTAAGGTTCTGGGGCTCCGTTAGGCAGTCTGGCCATGCCGGGCTATGAACTATGTAATGGGTCACCACTATCCAGTGAACCGCCAAGGTCAGTGAGCCTCCTCAGGCCCAGCCCACTGCCAGCTGTCCTGTGTCCACTCATTGACAGTTGTGTGCTGTTTCTCAAGTTTCGAGCCCACGAGGTCGGATTGTCATGGTAACCCCACCTGTTGCCGGCATCAAACTACATTTTCAGTGGCTTCAGAAATAATTCCCGTTCCTTGATCCTGTACAAACCCAGAGCAGGTCTTCTTAATTGGTGTCTTTCTGTGGTCCAGGTGCCTTTTAATCTTGACTCCTTCCTGGAGTCTCGAAATGCTCAAAAAGAGAAACCTCTTGCTAGGCTCCCTGGCTAGGAAATGCCACAGTTTGCCTCTCCTCCACCCTATTGGCAAGAACTACTCACGTGATACCCTGGGTATGGGGGATTCTGGGAAATGTAGTTCCTGGCTGGACCACTCCATAAACTAGAAAAGGAACCCCAGGAGATGTGGCTTTGTATTTCAGTTTGCAATCTTTGCCACACCCTCGATGACTCAATTCTAGCTAGCAACCACAATTCCTAGTTCACTAGAAAACAGAGCCATTGAGACATCCTCTTATCTTCTTGCTGCCAAATCTGTCACGATGTAAGCCCACACTCTTCCTTCTCTCTTGCTAGTGCAATGGCATGTTACAGGCTCCTTCTTAATCCTCTGTTTTGATTGAAGATGTCAAAACTAAGCTTAGCGCTACATAAGCCAAGGAGCTCCTAAGTAGGATGCTAGGCTGCACTGCTGGGTAGCCCTCTGGCCACACCCAGGGATCAAAGTTGTTTAGAAGTTGTGTGTGCATGCATGGGTATTGGGTGTGTGTGTGCAGTTCACTCTCCTCGTGTGTAGGCTGAGCCTCTTGATTCGCCTCTGCTGAGTGGAATACCCCAAATGTCATGGCTGCCACCATGACGTTGGGTTATAAGAAGATCGGGCTGGGGTTGATTCTATAGCTCAGCGGTATTATTTGTTCCGCTGAGCCTATCCATTCGTGCTCACTGTGAAGGCAGCCACTCTACCAATAATTGCGCCATGAATACGATCAGTGGTGAGGAATTGACCTCACTTCTAGTCATCCTTCAGTGGGGGTCTCCTGCCAACAGCCATGAGCTTGGGAGTGGATTCTCTTCAGTGGAATTTCTAGGTGACCTCAGTCTCACAAGACAACTTGACATTAGTTTTGGGAGGGAGTTTGGGGCAGAGGCGTAGGCTAAAGTACCTGAATGACTTTTCTGTAATTCCAGCCCCAGGTTATCTTGTGCCTTTTTCTGGCCTCTTGAGCCGTTACATGTATGTGCTACACAGAAATATATGCAGGCAAAATATCACATACATAAAATAATAAACACCTTTAAATAAAAAAATAATAATAATTCGAGGCCAGGCTCAGCTTTACAGGGAGCTCCAGGACAACCTGGGCTACATGAGATCTTGTTCAAAGGGGTGGGGGACAACCTGGGCTACATGAGATCTTGTCTCAAAGGGGAGGGGGAGCTTATCTTCAAAAACAGTTATATTTTGAAGTATTAGGAGTTTGGATTTGAATGAGTGGGATGAGGTACAATTCATTCCACAATCACACAAAATTAAGACAGTAAGCAACGTCTTGGGATAAAGCATTCAGTGAGGACGTTAGGGACAAGCAGAAGAGAATGAGGTAAGACTCTGAGAGTGCGGGACATCGAGTGACACATTTGCCCTTCAAGTATAAGGACCTGAATTCCTGAATCTGATACCCTAGGACTTTGTTGTCGTTGTGTTTGTTTGTTTGCTTGCTTGCTTTAAGCTGGGAGAGGTGACACCCACTCATCCTTCCAGGATGGGGACTTGGGGACAGATGCGTCCTTGGGAAATACTGGCCAACAGCCTAGCACATCCCTTGAGCTCCAGTCAGTAAGAGACTGTCTCAAAACAAAACAGTGGACAGTGCAGGACAAACAGCACCTGAGGTCTTCCCCTCTGGTCTCCAAGTGTTTAGGCATATATATGTACATGCAAAACACACACACACACACACACACACACACACACACACATGAGAGGTGGAAGGACAAGACAGCACGTCTGACCATAACCCTCATCCAAGGAAGTTTCTGTTGGAAGTAGCTAGTGACAAGCTGGAAAGACTGCCTTGGCGGCACATCAGCCCAGGAAGCTTTCGGGGAATGCTTCGCTTCAAGGGCCTCAACTGTGCTTCCTGAACTGCGGGAGAATGGCACTGCCCTCCAGCAGCCTGGTTTCCAACAGGCAAGGACTGTGCCTGAGCATGTCTCCTCGCCGCCAGGGGCCACGTGGAGACACTGGACGCAACTATGGAGAGACAAGGTGGCCCAACAAAGAGGGTCAGTGCTGGAAGTTAAGGAAGTCAGGGGATGTTAAACTTGACAGTACATAGCAGTTCCTGGGAGCGGGGAGGGGGAGGGGGAGGGGGAGGGGGAGGGGGAGGGGGAGGGGGAGGGTTGGACTGCAAACTCTGATTCAGCTCTTCCCATTTCCCCAAGTTCTTTCCCAGAGGGGTTAGGAACTGTGTCTGCCAAGCAGGACAGAACTATAGGACTCAAGCCAGGCCTTCGCTGCCCAGCTATCACCCATCACCCCCTGCACATAGAAGCAGCATGTGGTATAAGGCAGGGGAAAGGATGTCACATTCTCGGCCAGGCAAGCCCATGTAGAGACAGCTTTGGAACCATCACCATTCTAGTGCGAAGACATAAGGCTATTTTACTTTTTGAAGACAGGATAAACCGAACACATTTCGGAAAGAGCTGAGAGACCCACGAAAGTGGGGGGGCATTTTTGATTCTGATAAAGCTATATTGCCTTGCCTACGGGGTAAAAGCGCTGTCATAGCGGAGGCAGTGGCTCCACCACTAGGCGGCATCACTGTGCGGGAACGCAGAGGGCTTCCAAGGTCCTGGCAGAGCAGGAAGCCATGCTGATTGTCAAGAACTCAGCCAGCGATTGCATTTCTATTTCTTAATTTAGATCTTAAAGCATGTGACAAATACAATAAAAGAGACTGTCAAGGGAGTGAGAAAAGACCGCAGTTTGTTTTTTTCTTTTCAAATGCCTCCTAGAGACTAGCGGGCCCACTATTAGAGGAGCATTTTAGTGCAGAACAGACTATAACAGAGACGCCGTTTCTCACCTTTACGGTGGGAGTTCTGCTTTGGTTTCTTTTGGGGTCACTCTACCTGGAAATGGGTGCAAACCCTGCTATCTGGATAGCCAATGCTATCTGCATGGCTTGCATTTCTTCCTGAACTGCTTGGTTTCTGACACTGAGGGGAAGGAGCACAGAGAGACTTGGGCTGTCATCTCTCGGGCTTTATTTAGAATGCAAAGGAGGGCTCCATCACCCCCTAGCGGCTAGCGCGGGTCTCCCTCCGGCCAGGCTCCACACTGGCAAACGCGAGGAGTGCTGCAACGCCTGGGACAGGCGGCAGGTAGGCTATTTGCACCCCTGCCTCTGATACAAGGAAGTACCCAGGAGGCCTTGGTTAGGGAAGGAGGTCACCGTGCAAGAGAGGGATGAATCCCGATGAGAGCAGAAGGCATAGTGTCCCCAGCGATCTAAATCCTTCCACAGCCCCCGCCCCCTGCCCCACCCCCACTCTCTCCTCATGGAAATGAATACATAAGCTGTAGTTAGTGTGTTCTGCTTGTTTGAACAGGGTCTTAGGTAGTTCAAGCAAGCCATGATTCTCCTGCCTCAGCCTCCCGAGTACTCACAGTAGATATGTGAGCCATCAGGGGCAACTTAAGGCCACCATAAAATGGGATTTATTACGGTGACAGAAACAATCTGTGTCAGTGTTTTAGGGTGTTACTACTGTAAAAAGACACCATGACCAAGGCAGCTCTTACAAAGGAAAAACATTTAATTAGGACTGGCTTACAGTTCCAGAGATTTAGTCCACTATGGTCTTGGTGGGCAGCACGGCAGCGTCCAGGCGGGTATGATTCTTGAGAAGGAACTGAGAGTTCTACATCTGGATCCATAGGTATCCAAGGGGGATTGTGTCCCACACTGGGTGTAGCTTGAGCGTTTATGACCTCAAAGCCCACCTCCTCAGTGACACACTTCCACCAACAAGGCCACACCTCCTAACAGAACCCCTTCTTTCTTGTCAGGCATTCAAGCACGTCAGTCAGGGCCGTTCCTATGAAACCACCGCAGTCTGTGTCATCCAATGTAGTTGCCATGTGTCAATCATATACCTCTCCCAGCTCTGGAGACTTTTCAGTGCCTCCTACCCTTTGCTATTGAGGTCTACTGCAGCTAAATGACAGCATGTAATCTTAGCACTTAGGAGACTGAGGCATGAGGATCATAAGTTCAAGGCCAGCTAGGGATCAACTTTGGCTACATAGGAAGACCTTATCTTGGAAGACAAGAAGAACAGAAAGAAGGAAGGAAGGAATGTGAAAGTTTTACCTGGTTGCAATGTACCTATTTAGAAGGGCATGCGTATCTATTGTCTGCAGTACTGGGCAGTACAATTCTAGAAAGACACTGAATGGGAGGCCTTTGTAACTCTGGCTTGTCACAGGGGAAAGGCTGCTGGCTCAGAAGAGATGCGAATCAGTACTATGCTCCAGGTTGGATTTATGACTGTATAATTTTATCTTGTAGGTGGGCATCAAACCAGGCTTAATCAGATACACATTCATTGCCCGTCACCCAGTAAGCCTTTGCTTCTCACGGTTTTATTACATCCTCTGAGGGTTTTGAGGTCATGACTGGAGAGCTAAGACCCTGTCCTGCTTGGTTTGCTCTGGCCAGCGGCACACACAAATCCTTATGTGTCAGAGAGGCACATGAGTCATTTCCTGGGATGAACTGAGCTAGGCCATGCCTTTGAAGAGCTACACAGAAAAATCACCTCTGGATCCCACTCTCAAGGAATGCTTTATCGTGGAATCATAAATGCTTAGAAAACTAGACGAAGAGGCTTGAAAGAAAGGCCTGTTGTGCCAGATACAAGGTAGTCTCTCAGTAAACATCAATTTGTTTCTTTTCTCTCTTCAGAACCCACCCCCAAAGATTTCCATAATATGATTAAAGTACTTGAGAGTTTATAAGATGAAAACTCACTTTTGGGCTGGAGAGATGGCTCAGCAGTTAAGAGCACCAACTGTTCTTCCAGAGGTCCTGAGTTCAATTCTCAGCAACCACATGGTGGCTCGCAATCATCTGTAATGAGATCCAATGCCATCTTCTGCTGTGTCTGAAGACAGTGATAGTGTACCCACATATGGGAAATAAATATGGCCAGAGCAGGGCTGGAAAAAAAAAAGAAAAAGAAAAAGAAAAAAAACTCACGTTCATCTTGAAAACCAGTGAGGGCTTCCTGGAGGAGATGGCACCCAATTTAGCTCAATATGAAGTCTGAACAACATGAACAATAGCACAGCTGGGAAGAATGTGGAGAAAAGGGAAAGCTCAGCTTAATCTGAGGAAAGTAGACTGGAGAAGGATTGAGGCACAGTTTATAACATGGTGGCTCACCCTTGGAATCTCAGTATATTTGAGACTGAAGTAGGAGCGTTGTAGGGAGTTTGAGGCCACCCTGGGCTAAATAATGAGTTTCAGGATAGTCTGGGCTACTGCACAAGGGCCTGTCCTCCCTCCAAAGAGCAAGGCTTTTGACCTATAAGAGGAGACATCCTTGACCTGGTCCAGACTGTTATCTGTCCCACTTTCACTGTGAATGGCAGTAGCAGGCAGTAACAAGGAAAGGGTCCTACTCAGCCAAAGTCACTGCCCACATCTTCATATTAGCATATGCTCTCACATTAGCATAGACTTTCATATTAGCATATGCACTCAAATTAGCATATACTTTCATATTAGCATATGCACTCAAATTAGCATGTGCTTTCATATTAGCACACCATTGCATATTAGCATATGTGTTCACATTAGCATATATTTCCATATTACAATGTACAAAGTCAACTCCTGAACTCACCAGTATGATGTGATCACATTAGAACTAGCCAAGCCTCCCTCCATTCATAGATATGTAGTTGCTTGTAATTTTATTTTTCTTACATAAATATATCTACAGGATAAAGTCCTAAACGTCACTGCTAAATCAACAATATATGAAATTTAGCTAGTCTCAAAAGACTTACCAAAGTGCCTTCTATAAAAAGTGGTTTTCATTTTCATTCTAGTATGAGAAAATTTATGCCTCTGGATTTCATGTTCTATATAACCAAAGTTAGGGTCTTTGTCAATTTGAAAATTGTGGGTGGTTCTATTTTTACATTTATCTATTTTATGTACATGTGTGTTTATGTATGTGGATTTGTGCATGAGCATGCATGTGGAGGTCAGAGAACAATTTGTGGGAAATTGGTTTCTCCTTCTGCCATGTAGGTCCCAGGAATTGAACTCTGGTCGACAAGTTCAGTGATAAAATTTTATCCACTGAGCCATTTCACTGGTCCCAGATATGGAAGGGTTTTGATTGATATCTGTCCTAGTCAACTTTAACTATCAACTTGTTACAGCCTAGAGACTCCTGAGAAGTGAGTCTCAATTGCAGAATTGCCCAGACCAGTTTGGCTTATGAACAGGTGTGGGGGGGGGGAGGGTATCTTGATTGTTCATTGATAGAGGAGGTCCCAGCACTGTGGCCAGCACTGATTCCGGGATAGCGCAAAGAACCCTAGCTGAGCATAAGCTGTTCTGCAAGCCAGCTCGTAAGCAGGACCCTGTGATTCCTACCGTTCCTCTCAGGCAGGGACGTGAGTTCCTTGGGTGGAGATAAGTCCAAGTGCCTCCCTGACTCCTTCAGTGATGGAGTGAGTTCCACCTGTAAGCGTGTGGTGGTTTGAATATGCTTGGCCCATGAGAGGTGTCACTATTAGGAGGTGTAGCCTTGTTGGAATAGCTGTGGCCTTGCTGGAGGAATCGCATTACTGTGGAGGTGGCCTTTGGATGCTCCCCCTACGCTAACGCTCCGTCCAGTGTGGACAGAGAGGCTTCTGCTGCTGCCTTTGGATCCAGATGTAGACTGCTCGGCTGTGCAGCACCATGTCTGCCTGCACGCTGGCGTGCTTCCTGCTATGATGATGATGGACTGAACCTCTAAACCTGTCAACCAGCCCCAGTTAAATGTTTGCTTTCATAAGAGTTGCTTTGGGCGTGGTGTCTCTTCACAGCAATGGAAACCCTAATTAACACAAAGCTGAAATGTCTTCCCCTGTTGCTTTTGGTCATAGTGTCTTACCACAGCAATGGAAAGAACCAGAGCAACACCGCATTGTAGTTTTTGTTTTCTGCTTCTATTTTAGGCAGGGTCTGCAGGCCAGCCTCTCTTCGAGCCCCTCTTTCTCCGCTTGAGTGCTGTGCAGCAGCACACCGTGTGTTAGGCCTTCTCCTTATTGCTGTATAGGAATCTTTATTTATTAAGGAAATTATCCATTGGGGATATGGTTGTGGGTGTGACACTGTGTGCTTGCTGTTGTTGTTTTTGTTGTTTTTGTTTTAATAAAAAAAAAACTCAAATGTTCAATTTATCAAATGAAGACTCAGGAGCCAGACGCGGGGGTGTAAGCCTGCTACCTCAGAGAGACAGAGAAAGCGCCCAGCTGACCTTCCTCCTCCACTGATGTCCCAGGAGGAAAAGGCCCTTTCTCCTTCCCCACACTGTCTTGAACATCCTTCAACTCAAAGACCCTCCTTTCTCCGTCCTGGGTTTTCTTATGTCGACTGCCTGTCAACTGGTTGCTTGCTCTGCCTCTTGACCCAAGGTTGTCTTTATTTAATCCTGTTTACAGAAAGCTCTTGCATTAAAAGTGTGTGCTAGGGCTGAGCCACACCACAACAAGAATTTTTTTTTCCAATGTGATCAAATATCCTACAACATAAACCAAAAGGTAAATATTCCAGGTTAGCCTGGTGGAACATGCCTTTAATCCTAGCACTCAGGAGGTAGAAAAAGGTCTCCGTGAATGTGAGACCATCCTGGTGTATAGAGTGAGTTCCAAGCCACTCAAGATACACAATAAGACTCTGTCTTGAAGAAATAGAAGAGGAGGAGCAAGTAGAAGAAGGGGAGAAAAGGAAAGAAGGAAAAGGAGAAAGGAGAAGAGGAGGAAGAAAAAGGAGAAGAGGAAGAGGAGGAAGAAGAGGAAGAGGAAGGAGAAAGAAGAGGAGGAAGGAAGAAGAGGAAGAAGAGGAGAAGGAGGAGGAGGAGAAAAAGAAGAAAAAGACGACGAAATAATAATATTCTGGAGCTGGGGAAATAGCTCAAATAGCTCAGTGGGTAAAAATGGCAGACGCATGACCCTGGAGACGATCCCAGCATCGGTGTATAAAGTTCAAAACCTGATAAGGTGGCACACAGTGTAGTCAGCCTGGCTGTTCCAGAGAGCTGTAGGTTCTGTGAGGGACCCTGCTGAGAACATGAGGTGACAAGGGACAGAGGAGATACTTGATACGACCTGTTCTCTCTGAGCATGCACGCATGTGTGTTTCACAAGCACTCACACGCCGGAGAATAAATATGCCTACTCTGAAGTGGGCTATAGGAAGAAGAGGGCAGAAGGGTAAGGAGGGAACCAGATGTCAGGGAATTTTCAGAAATGCTCCAGAAGTAGAGAGATGCTCCCTTCTCCCTTTACAGCCCCAGGGCCCACCTAGGGCGGTTTCTACAAGCTGAACGTGACTAATTCCGCCACCCCCAGACTTTGGGCAGGACCCAGAAAAAGCAACTCGCTGGGGCGTTACTTCAGTCTGGCCCCACATACAGACGTTGTTACCCTTATCCGCCAAGAAAGGGCTGCGGCTTGGGGCATGAGTCCACAGACCGGAGCCTGGAGCTGGCACAGTAGCGGTGTGGACCGTCCTTGAGCCTGACTGAGTAAGAGAAAGGTTGCCCCATCCCGGAAACGGTGGGGAGGTAGTGGTGGCACCGGGCTATCCCCAGAGGAAACCTCACAGCCCACGGGGGAGCACAAACGGGGCCCCCTGGGAAGAGTAAAGGACGGTGATTGAAATCACGGTTATCTTCGGGCCACAGTACCCACACTCCTCCTGATGTTGAGGGCAACCGCAGTGGGGCCCGGGTAACTCGGTGCTGACCACTCCTGACCTTGCTGGGTAACCACTAACAGACCTCAGGCAGCCTCTTAAAAGCTGATTCCCTCCTCCCCTGGCTCTGCCCAGATGCTTTGAAAGCAGACTTCCTGCCTACTTCTGGCTCTGGCCAGCATCTTTCCTACAGCTTTGCCAGGGGACCCCTCTCCAGGGACTGTAATGTTTTCCCGGTGTTCTCTAATCTAGTCCCGAACTTCCGGGCTCAGTGAGTGTCATCTCACCTCAGTGGCCTACGGATGTGGCCTGGCCGGTGTGCACATGGGCGCCACTGTGCACGTGCTCATGTGCGTTTAGTTTGCTTGCTTTTTTTTTTTTTTTAACTTTCGATTTTCAATACTCTTTTTGAGATTATAATTACATCATTTCTCTTTCCTCCTTCCAAAACTTTTCATGTACTACCACTTTTAAATTCATGGTCTCAGGGTTGGGGATTTAGCTCAGTGGTAGAGTGCTTGCCTAGCAAGCACAAGGCCCTGGGTTCAGTCCTCAGCTCTGTTAAAAAAAAAAAAAGATAAATTCATGGTCTCCATTTCTTTCATTGTTGTTACATTTATATATAACATTTAATATAACATAATAAATATACTATCATATATTATGATATAACACATACTATGTTTATTATAATACAATAAACTACAAAATAATAAATGCAATATGATATAATATGTATACATTTAATATAACATGTTTTATATTGTATTATATTCCTAAATACATAAATACAACCTTTTTAGTTTGTATAATGTTACACCTCTATAACATTAGAGGTTTTCAAGGCTGACCATTTGTTACTGGATAACCAATTAGTGTGCTCTTTCCAAGGGAAGACAGTTCTCCTGCTCTCAGCATTCCTTAGCTTCTGACTGTAGTTCTCTCTCTAAGGCCCTGCCCGCCATGGGTACTGGAGTCATCCTTGTGAAGTCACGGTTAGGCAGTCCATTGACTCGTGAGACAATGCGGTACTTCCTCCTAACATTTCTAGGAGACAAAACCTCACCACAGTCTCTCTGTTCCTCAGAGTCTTACAGTCTCTCCACATCCTCCTCCACAATGATCCTTGAGTGCTGGGCACCACAGTTACACAATAGATGCATCAGTTGAAGCTGGGCTCTACCACTCTAGTTTGATTGGTTGTAGTCTTGTGTAACTGATGGTTTCTGTCTGTTGCAAACAGAAGTCCTTAATAAGCAGTGATGACAACACGTGTCTGTGGACATAAGGACAAATATTTAGAATGTAGTAAGGAGTTCAATAAAGTGACAGCTGTAGATTCTCCCTCAAGACCCCTGACTTCACTAGCCCTGGATGGTTGGTGAGGCTTCCACTGGTAGGTGTGGTTGCCCTCTTGTTGAATGGGTCTTAGGTCCACTTCGAGAGGTCCTGTTTCCCACCAAGGTGTGTGTGCCCACTGTCCCTGACAGGGTATTGTGCCACAGTGGTTACTGGTGTTAGTTCATAGGTGTCATAGCTGGGTAGGACTGCGGGTTGCTTCCTACTTTGAAAACTTTCATGGTGCCTTCAGTACCAAGAAAGCTAGTCCAGCCTGGTCTAAAGAGTGAGTTCTAGGACAGCCAGGGCTACACAGAGAAGCCCTGTCTTGAAAACAAAAAACAAAAACAAGCAAACAAACAAAGAAAAAACAAAATGAAAAAAGAAAGCTAGTCCACAGGGAGGAGGCTTTCAGACCAGACCCAGCTTGGGGCGGAGGTGGGCTGCTCTGGTCTCTATGTCCACAGTGCATGGTGCCTTCAGCAATGAGGACTTACTTACCTTCTGCCTTTAGTGGGCACCCAAGGCCAATAGCAATAGCCTATAATGTTTGGGGAGTCTCTTGAACTACGCTGGTCAGCAATGTTGGGATTACTGTTAGGTGGCCTTTGGCTCTTAGAGGAAGCACTGTCAGCCCAGATGAGAACATCTCATTTAAACTATGTATGTATATTTTATACTAATTTGCATGTGTCATATATATTTTTAGGTAGTTATTTGTAATGCTGCCATGTACCTGCCTTAATGATAATGGACTGAACCTCAGAACCTGTAAGCCAGCCCCAATTAGATGTCCTTATAAGAGGTGCCTTGGTCATGGTGCCTGTCCACAGCAGTCAAACCCTAACTAAGACATAATAGTATGATTCTGACTTCTTCAGACAATTACCCTCTACCATCACTAGAGGTCCCCAGATTTTTCTGTCTCCCCTTTCCAATCAGTTACACTCTGCTCTTTCCCTCTCTGTCACCCTCACCACACACACACACACACACACACACACACACACACACACACGCACACACATACACACACACTCACTTATACACACACACTCACACACACACACACACACACACAGTCCCTTTGCACTTTCCTTGTTTCCTCAGTTACTCCACGTTATAAACTCACACCCAAAGATTTGGAGCTAGGATCCACAGGAGAGAGAGAGAGAACACGCAACATCTGTCTTTCTGCGTCTGGATTCCCTCATTCAGTACCATCTTTCCTAGGTCTGTCCACTCGCCAGCAAAGTTCATTATTTCATTTTTCTTTATGGCCGCACATTTTTTACATGAGGTATATATACCATATCTTCATTATTGTTTTGTCAGCTGAGGAACGTTTAGGTTGTTTCCACTTCCTAGCTATTACGAATAAAGCAATGATGACTATAGCTGACTGAATATCTGTGGAAGCCTTTGAGTATATATAAATGAGTAGGTCATATGATAGATTTATTTTAACTTTTTGAAGATTCTCCACACTGATTTTCAGAATGTCTGTACTAGTTTTTCAGTCCTGATTAAGGGCTGGAGAGATGGCTCAGCAGTTAAGAACAATGGCTGCTCTTTAAGAGGTCCTGAGTTTAATTCCCAGGACCACATGGTCGCTCACAACCATCATATATACATAAAATAAATAAAATAAATCTTTAAAAAAAACAACATGGGCTATTCCAGCCCCACATCCTCCTTACAGCTTCTTCCTTCCACTGTGGGTCAAGGCTAGACCAAACTACATTCTCCACCCACAGGAGCATTCTTGAGGAAACAATTCTCAGAAAGTACTAATAGTCACCTGACCCTCTGGTAAAAGTCCCTGGTAGAGTTCAGATACATGTCACGCTTGCTAGCCAATAGATTTAAAGGTCAATATGCTTTGCCAATAAGCTTGAATTGTAACCTTGCTGATGTAACCTGTGCCCCTAAAAAGAATAAAAGCTGCTTGTAATAGCCATTCAGGGTTGCCTTCTCGCCACTCGCCTAGAGTGACTGATTGAGGGTTGACCCCGGTGCTCCAAAAAACAAACCTCTTGCTTTTGCATCAGTCTGTGATCTACATCTCCCTGTCTCACTTGGGCGTGTCTTGAAGTACCACTGCCCAAGGGTCGGGGTCTTACATCACAAAAATAGGCATGTGGGAACAGAGATGCAAGCCAACTCTAAAGGTTGCCTTCTCTTCTTCCCACGTCCTCTCCCACATTAAGTGTCAGTTGTTTTGTTGATCTTTACCACTGTGATTGGGGTAAGAAGTGCTGAGCACTGGGCTGGAGAGATGGCTCAGCAGTTTAGAGCATTGACTGCTCTTCCAGAGGTCCTGAGTTCAAATCCCAGCAACCACATGGTGGCTCACAGCCATCTGTAATGAGATCTGACATCCTCTTCTGGTGTGTCTGAAGACAGCTACAGTGTGCTTACATATAATAATTAATGTTTAAAAAAACAGTGCTGAGTCCTGCTGTCCCTGTAAGGGACAGAGTGACACAGTTCCTGCCCCTGTGACAGTGCCAGCAGGGCGTGGGCCTCCACAAGTGTCAATGGCTGCTGAGGGCATGAGGCTTGCTTGTACAAAAAAATATTTTTTACTTCATGATCCTCTTTCCAGGAATATCCTCTCTGCCAAGACTAATGACTTCATGATAGTCAGAGACAGCGTGTAGGAGCAAGAGTGTGTCTAATGTCTGAGAAAAATGGTTGAACACCGTGACCTTCAGGACAGTCCCTAAGGCTATGGGAAGGTGTCAAGGTCTAGGGCAATGGGGCCCCAAGAGTAGAGTCACATTACCCAGGACAAGGGGGCGGTGTGTGTGTGTGTGTGTGTGTGTGTGTGTCCACAGCCAAGTCAGCCAATGCACAGTTCATTCAGTGTCAGCTTCTTTCAAATGCTAAGCAGAATGAAGATTTCCCAGTGCCTTGTTCCCACCAGGTGCTATTTTATTTCCCTAGCATAGCTTATCTGGGTTCAGAGTGACCCAAACCGCCTTGCAGACTCAGAAATCTGTCTGCAGCCCAACTCTTTTATGTATTGCTTCTTATAGTTACTAACAAGGTTACCTTCTCATGAGAAAAGGATAGTGAAGGCCACTTTCTCAGGTCTGTGATCACTTGGCACATCACCAGGATTCTCTGAAGAGAGAATACTTATTCTTTATCCCAGTGTGCTGGCATTCTCAGATACCCTTCAGACACCTTGAAGTTAGCAGGCTGGAAGCAGTCTCCTATGCCATTTCTGTACAGGACGGAATGCCGAAAACATGAGTTCAAAAATACATAATTTCTCAGCTATGCAAAATATGAGGATGCAATATGAATTGTATAAGGAGCGTCACAGATCTAAAGGAGCAGAGGCAGCTGCACTGTGAGCCAGCTTGTCAGAAAGATGCTAAGGAAGGAGATGAAGAGATTTAGGGAGTGCTGATACTGAGGCAAGATCCCACCCAGCTAAGTATCTTATCTATGATAATACAGGTCAATAGATTCCTGCGTTCAAGGTTAGCCTGGGACAGAGAGAGTTTAGGTCCAGACCCAGGCACGGTAGGAACCTTTCTTATCTTATAGTCTGTGCTAGTGCTGGTTGTCTCTTTCTAAGAATCTAGGGGCTGGGGTCGTGGGATGCTGATTCATGGGATAATCAAAAGGGAACCAGGGTAAACGACTGAACTGGTATGTAAATACAAGACTGGTGGTGAGCTCTTCAGAGTTTTAAGAATGGCAAGAGAAAGCAGAACCTTGGCCATCAGCTTGTACCCATGATTTGTTTTGGCATTCCCAGACACCCCTTCCTCAGAACCCCTCTCCAAGACAAGTCTGGTGCTTGGCAAAGAAGATGTCTCAAAGTTGTTTTGTTTTGTGTTTTCCTCTTTGCTAGGGACCTTGAAGATTTTGAAAGGTATTCCTGAACCATGGTTTTCTTCTTTTGAGAACTCTCTGAGCAAATCTGTAGCTGTCTTCAGACACACCAGAAGAGGGCATCAGATCCAGATGGTTGTGAGCCACCATGTGGTTGCTGGGAATTGAACTCCGGACCTCTGGAAGAGCAGCCAGTGCTCTTAACCACTGAGCCATCTCTCCAGCCTGCTGATTATTCTTTTTAGCTGAGTAGTCAGTTGTTGGCCTTGCTTCAGGGCGACAGAGTCGTACAGTCGTTTCCTTCCCGTCAAGAGGGCACGGTGCTCTCACCTGGCAGGTTCAGGGTCCCCGGTTGTTTAGCTCATTAACTCATTTGGAGTTAGTTTTTAGGCAAAGGTGATAGCGATACTGGCCTGGGCAGATTAGAACCGTTTGCCAATGATGATTTTTCTTTCCCCCAGTTTGTGTTTTTGGCATTTTTGTCAAATATTAAGGGGTTGAAGTGTAAAACTCAAGGGAGTCTTAACTTACCAGAGAGACCCCCTGAGTGGACCACACGGAGACGGGAATCGATGCAAAAAGCATGAGGATTTTTATTAAAACCAGCATGCTGGGGCCACCTGCACAGGAAGAGAGAACGACCACGAAGCCCGAGCTGCTGGGCCTTTTATTCAGTCCTCAGGGAGGTCGCCATTAGGCACAGTGTGATTGGTAGAACAGTGTTACCTTTAAGCTGATTGGTCGTTAGGGAGTCAATGGTCTCTCTGGGCCTCCCTAGCCGCAAGGACCTCCCTGTGGTCTGAGGAAGGCAATCTGACCTCTCCCTTCTGGGAGGGGCAAGTGTTCTTTGACCTCTCTAAAGTTCCTGAGTTGACCCTTTCAGAAGTTTGATACTCATGCTTTGGTCTTCACTTTTGTTTAGTTGGTGACATGCCTGTCTTTGTGACAGTGCTATGCTGTTTATTACCATGGCTCTGTGATGAGATCTGGAAGAGTAACCTTTCCAGCGTCTTCCATTTTGCTTTTTTGTTTTGTTTTGTTTTACATTAAACATTTGGTTTTACATATATTTATTGTGTGTGCATGCTCATAGGTGAACAAGTTCATGCCACTCTTTTTGTGGGGAAGTCAGAGGATAACTTTGTTCTTCTACCAAATGGCTCTTGGGGATTGACTGGAGCTCGGCCATCAGGTTTGGCAGCAAGTGCCTTAAACCTTGACATATTTAACCAGCCTGACTTTTGTTTTTTGAGACAAGGTTTCGTGTAGCTCAGGCTAACTTCAAACTCAATATGTAGCCAAAGATAGTCCCAGCTCCACCTTCCAAGCACTAGGATGGAGCTGTAGGCCACCACCCCTGCACCTTCATTCACATCTGACCCTCTTTATCAGATGGTGACGTTCTGAGAAGCAGGGATTGTTCTCCATCAATTCCAGATGCCCGGCCCTCCCACAGGCTGGCCAGAAGGCAAGATTTAGGGTGTGCCGGGGTGCCTTTGTTTTGGGGTGTCAGTATGTTTGTATTGTGGAAATCACAGAGGTACTAGCTTTGCTTGACTCTCACACTTTTATTACACACGGGGAAGTCAATGTTTTGGATATAAGTGTGAGGTGAACGTCAAATTTTAGCTCATTGTTGAGATGAACAGCAAAACTGATGTTATACAGATGGGCAATGCCCCCTGGAAGGACTCTGTGTGCGGTTTCCTGACTGGGCTGGGCATCGCTGCTTTAGTCATCAGAGGAAAGGACTGCTTAACAACAGGGCTAAATAATGGACAAACAATCTCAACAGGAAAGTGACTCTGCGGCTACCGAACAATCTGAATCCACAGGAGACAAAACCAAGAAACTCTTCAGAACTCGGAGTCCCTCATTTCATGAGACAGCTCCCCAGGGACAGACCTGCCACAGGTGTTCCCCGAACACAGAGCTTTCACATATCAGAAGTGGGCAAGCACCTTTTCACTGACACCTGCACACCCCAAGAAATGTACTACAACAACGTCTTTGACATACAGGGGCACAGGTGTCCAGGGGATTAGACTGGTGTGGTCCGTACCACACCGGGTGGGAAGGCAGGAATCAAGCTAAGCCACGGGATGTTTTACTCTCAAGAAACCTGTGCAAACAGCTCAGCTGGGGGCATTGAGCCAAGCTCTCTGGTTCCCAACACTGGGGCTGTGGAGATGGCTCAGTTGGGGGCTGGAGTTCTGATCACCAGCACCCACATAAAACCCCAGGCACAGGAGGATCCCTTGAGCTTGCTGTCTAGCCAAGCTAGACAAAACAGTGAGTTCTAGGTTCAGTGACAGGCTCTGTCCCAAAAAATAGAGTGGAGAATAACAGAAGACACCTGACATTGACCTCTGGCTTTCAAAGGGTCATGTATTCATGAACACCTGCACATACACTTACACACAGGCGCACGCACACACATGAACACACACACGAGACAGACAGACGCATGTATATGTACAGACACGCCTATGCATACAGACAATTACAACAAAGAGTTTAAAAAAAGAAACCAAAAGAATGAATCTTAGGGTCTCAGGATGATATTGGGGCTCAGAAAACAACACTCCAACATTTCATAGCTGACAAGCTTGGTGAAAGGAAACTCAAGGCTTGTGGAACTGAGAGTCAAGCTGTCCCAGCCTTCCCTAGTTCTCACCTTTCCCCACATAGGAGGGGGCTCCCTCCGAGCTTCCCATCCAAGGCCGAGGAAGACTCCTCAAAGAAATGCCTTGGTCTTGGACTCATCCCCTAGCCTCTTGTTTTGTTTGTTTGTTTTTGTTGTTGTTAGTTCTTTTTGTTTTGTTTTTTCAAGACAGGGTTTCTCTGTGTATCCCTGGCTGTCCTGGAACTCACTCTGTAGACCAGGCTGGCCTCGAACTCAGAAATCTGCCTCTGCCTGCCTCTGCCTCCCAAGTGCTGGGATTAAAGGCATGCACCACCACCACTTGACTCCTAGCCTTTTGTTAACGAGGGGAAATTAATCACAAAGAGACTGAGACCAAACAGACCTTTTCCTTCTCTGCTGGGGCAGCCCCAGGGATGTTCTAAGACACTTTGTGAGCAGCTTTGTCCCCAACAGCCCGTCCTCTCCCTCCCACAGCTTGACCCAGTCCTCTCAGAGCACAGAGGAGACGTATCCCAGATACTGCCTGACCCCAGACCCAGTCACAGACAAATCCCTCTAAATAGAGTACAGCCCCGTGTCGCTCTCCCTCTGGGGAGAAGGGGCCAAAGAAGTTTCTGGATGTCCCTAGGTATCAGATAATCCCCTCTACTGCTTTTTTTTTTAATATTTTAAAATTTATTTATTTTATTTATTTATTTGTTGCTCTCTTCAGACACACCAGAAGAGGGCATCGGATCCCATTACAGATGGCTTGAGCCACCATGTGGTTGCTGGGATTTGAACTCAGGACCTCTAGAAGAGCAGTCGGTGCTCTTAAGCGCTGAGCCATCTCTCCAGCTCACCTCTACTACTTCTTGCACAAAATAAACACAAACGTTTTTGTTCCTGATAATCTAGGGCATTTTGTTTCCAAACCTGAGATCTGATTGCCCTACCTTCTGTGAGTTGGCTGCTTGGCTTTGTGGGATGCCTAGGACCCTGTGCCCACCGGTCAGGGTACAACGTCTGGCCGGCTTCCTTCTCCGCAGAATCGCCACACACTGCTCTCTGTGATAACTAGCTTTGTTTTTCTTTTCACTTACCTAACCTTTCTCAGGAAAGACTTTTCAGCACAACTGTGAGCATTAGGATGAGTACGATTTAGGACACGCTTAGCTGCTGTAATAAAACCCCTGTCCTCGGATTAATAGCAGCAAGTTCAAGAGGAACGTTTGCTGTCTTTGATAGTCTAAAGCTGAGGAGAAAGTGCCTGCTCTGGGCTCATGGGTCTCTTGCCCACATCCTTCTGAGAGGATCTTCATTTTCATGTACAAAACTGGCTCCTCCCCCACATTGTCACTCAGCTTGTTGGCTCCTCCCCCACAGTGTCACTCAGCCTGTTGTCTCCTCCCCCACAGTGTCACTCAGCCTGTTATCTCCCCCACAGTGTCACTCAGCCTGTTGTCTCCTCCCCCACAGTGTCACTCAGCCTGTTGTCTCCTCCCCCACAGTGTCACTCAGCCTGTTGTCTCCTCCCCCACAGTGTCACTCAGCTTGTTGGCTCCTCCCCCACAGGGGTCACTCAGCCTGGTGTCTCCTTCCCCACAGTGTCACTCAGCCTGTTGGCTCCTCCCCCACAGGGGTCAACATCCTGTTGCCGCTATAGCAATGGTTCTCAACCTTCCTAATGCTGCAACCATTCATATTCCTCTTGTGGTGACCCCCAACTATAAAATTATCTTCACTACTATTTCGCAACTGTAATTTTGCTACTGTTATGAATCATAATGAAAATATCTGTGCTTTTTGATGTTTTTTTTTGTTGTTGTTGTTTTTCTTTTCTTTTCTTTTCTTTTTTTTTTTTTTGGTTTTTTTGAGACAGGGTTTCTCTGTGTAGCCCTGGCTGTCCTGGAACTCACTTTGTAGACCAGGCTGGCCTCGAACTCAGAAATCTGCCTGCCTCTGCCTCCCGAGTGCTGGGATTAAAGGCTTTGCCACCACCATCCCGTGGCCTTTTGATGGTCTTAAGTGACCCTTGTGAAAAAGTTGTTTGAAGCTCAAAGGGGTCACGACCCACAGGTTGAGAACTGCTCTGCTAGAGGAACCGGGAATATGGCCAGAACACAGCTTCCTTCCAAAGCTGTGCGTATCATCTTCCGTTCGTGCTTTATTGGCCGGAACTTGACCACATGTGCTGATCAAGCCTGCTAGGGAGCCAAGAAACGCAATCCGAAGCTGGGAGCTCATGCGCCTATTTTAAACAAGGAAACCTCGTAGTTTAGGGCGCAGACGAGCAGCGAGAAGCCCCGCCCCAGGTCTTCTGCCCTTCTCCCACATCCGGTTGTGTCTCTGTCAGCCCTCTCTACATCCTGGATGGCTCACCCGGTCAACCTGGATGGTCTCCCAAAACCTGCGCTGCTGTCGCCCTCCTTGGAGGGGGGGGGGGCAACACCAATCCTTCCAGCCATTCAGTCCCCAAATTCAGCATCATCACGAACTCGCGCTTTGTCTCCTGCTCCCAAGCATGAGATGAACAACCTTCCTTTTCTTTCCAGGTCAGGGGCTGCTGCTAAGCTTTCGTTTGATTTGATGCAGGTAGAATCTGAACTCAGAGATGGCGGTCACAACCTGGGGTACCGCGAGGGTACCTCGACTGCACCGATCTCTCCACATCTTGCTCAGGCTGTTTTCTCTGCTGTTCTTCTCATCTGCGCCACAAATCCCACCCATCCTGCAAGTCTCCTCTAAGACTTCCCCCGGGAGACCCCCGGGCTCCCAGCCCCCACGGCTGGGCTCTTATAAACTGTTTGGGCCTTAGTTCCAGGCCCCGGCTCTGAACCCTCCTTTGCTGTATGTACCAGCTGGAGGGACAAGTCTGAGCCATTGCGCAGGGTCCTGACCCTGGCGCGGGGTCCATTCACATTGCAGAGTCTGAATTTCGGCCCAGACAGTCACTATGACAGCTCTGTTCCGTGTGGCCTCTCCTACTGCAACCTAAACGTTGAGAGGGTACAGCGTTCCTGAGGAGGAGGTGGCACCCAGGGTGCTTGCTGAAGTCCATGACCCTGTGCTATTTGGTGCTACAGCCACGCCCCCTCCCACACAAGGGGAGGGATCTTGTAGGGTCCATATCTACAACCTGATCCAGGCTTTATAAATAACCCAGATATCGGGATCTTCCAGCTGGGCAAATGCTTCCAGACAAAACCTGTGTGTATTTAAAAACTTCAGGAAACAGCCACTCCCTACTACCAGAGCTCTCTGGGAACTTTCCTCAAAAAAATTAAGCCTCTTTTGGCTGGTTTTCTGTCTCCCTGCTGGGCTATTAGTGTAGTGGATGCCATGTCTCCTTCTGTCACAGTCAGGAGCTACGGGAAGATGAAGGGCAGAACCCCTAAAAGCTCTCTCTCTCTGGCTCAGCACCCCTTCACCCCGCCTCCCAGCCCTAGACCACAGGATGGGGCCGTCAGCCAAGAGCTGCAACAGGGCGAGCCGAGCCGAGGCCCCCGTGGACCCTTCCTTCATCACCATCTCTTCTTTTCTCCCAAAGTCAGGGCTAGGTGGGCAGTACCGGACACTGTTTCTTCTGAGATGCTGCCATTGGAGGTGTAGTTGGGTGCGCGGGGGACTTTGTTTTCCTGGCCAGCACCAGAGCCTCGTCTTCAATCAAAAGGAGACTTTCAGCTTCAGTGTTTGGAACGTGAACGGCTCAGGACTGGGTGGGGAGTGGGGACAGAGAAGGGGACTGGGGTGGGGCTTAGTGGTAAAGCTGTGGGGGGAGGGGTGGATCATCAACACCCAAGATTGCGGATAGGAAAATGTAGTTCTGATGGTAAAGTGTTTGCCTAGTACACACATAGCCCTGGGTTTGATTAACTACAGCGCCGCATAAGACCAGCTGGGGTGCCACGTGCCTGCAATTCCAGCAGGTGGAGATGGAGACCGGAGGGTCAGACGTGGGCTACAGGAGACTCAACCGGAGGAAGGAGGGAAGGAGGGAAGGAGGGAGGGAAGGAAGAGATGAAGGCAGGTAGGCGGCAGGCTGGGAGGCAGTAGGCAGGCTGGCTGACTTTGGGTCCTCTTCACGCCAGGATTTCATTGCTGTTCCTGGTAGAATCCTAAAACATTCTTGTGCTTCCTTGGATCAACACATTTCTACCCTTGGGCAACCTTAAATCAAAACATCACCACCACCACCATCAGAATCCGGAAAGAATAACTCGGGATATAGATCGCTTGTCCTTTGCACCATAAGGGTCCTGGGCCCAGCACCTGCATGGGGAAGAAAATCCAGTAGGCAGACTGTGGGTGGAGTCAATTTATTCCGGAGAAGAACCCATGGCAAGGAAGTTTGTGTGTCTGGCTCTCCTCACTAAGTCTATCATGGCGACTGGGGACTGGGACAGCGTTTAGAGCCAGGTCCCTGGTGTTGCTCCGCCAGCAGCGCCTCTGCGTGTCTGTGCCAAGGTGACCGAGACACTGCACTTTTCATCACTGGCCTCTTTGCTAATTGCAGTAAAAGGAAGCGATAAATCTGCCGCTCTCCCTGCCTCCAACCCACCCTCTGAACGACTTCCAGATTGATCTATCCTCTGTCTTTACTTATTTATTTTTGGTTAGTATACCAGCGATGGGTTTTCTAGTCACATTTTTGTTTGTCTTGTTGTTTTTGAGGGGGGTTGATTGTTTATTTTGTGACAGGATCTGATTCTCTAGCCCAGACTGGCCAGGAACTTAGTGTGTAACTAATCCAGGATCTACTCAAGGTAATCTCCCCGCCTCAGCCTCTTGAGTGATGTAAAGGTGTATAGCATGAATTTTGGTTTCTTTAAAAGCACGGAGCCATGCGGTGGTGGCGCACACCACTCTGGGAGGCAGAGGCAGGCAGATTTCTGAGTTCAAGGCCAGCCTGGTCTACAGAGTGAGTTCCAGGAGAGCCAGAAACCCTGTCGGGGGGAGAAAAAAAACCAAATCCAAAAAAAAAAGCACGGAAATATTATAGGATGTGTTTTCATTTTAATCCCAGGTGTAGGATGTGGGGCTGCTTCAGATTGCCCACAGCAGCTGACTATGATTTGGCTGTGCTCTAGCAGGGGTGTGATTTTGCCAGCTGCAGATAGTTTCTTTCTTTCTTTCTCTCTTTCTTTCTTTCTTTCTTTCTTTCTTTCTTTCTTTCTTTCTTTCTTTAAAAGATTTATTTATTTATTTTATGTATATAAGTCCACTGTAGCTGTCTTCGGACACATCAGTAGGGCATCAAATCCCACTACAGGTGGTTGTGGGCCACCATGTGGTTGCTGGGAATTGAACTCAGGACATCTAGACTAGCAGCCAGTGCTCTTAACCGCTGAGCCCTCTCTCCAGCCCCTGCAGATAGTTTCTGCAAGTGTGTGACATTTGGAATTCTGGGGACTCTCGAGAGGGAATAAAAATGCTAGAGCCCTGAGAGGAGTGTGGTGATTCCTCCTGTTTCTCTCCCTCCTCCCTCTGCTGCTGCTGGCTGCTGCTGGTTGCGCTTTGTTACAGTTTATCAAGTAGCAGTTTGCAAAGTGACAAGAAGAAATTAGATGTCCTAATGGAGAAGATCAAACTTGCCCCAAGGAACTCAATGCCCCAGTCAGCAGGACCCACTCCATCTTCAGTGCGATATGTTCTATTCCTGAAGGTCTTTCTTTCTTTGTTTCTTTGAATTTTTCTTTTTTCTTTTTCTTTTTTTCTTTTTTCTTTTTCTGAGACAGAGTTTCTCTGTTTAGCCCTGGCTGTCCCCACCCACAGGCCAGTCCCTCCCCGCCCCTCCCCCCATCTGAGGAATGTTAATTAGCCTCTCTTCCTTCCAGAGGGGCAAGTGTTCCATGACCTTCCCACAGTTCCGGAGCTGACCTCTTCACTACCAGATCACTTTGTGTTCCTCAATGAGGCTTTAAAATAATGTATTTGTTTTAGATGTTTATACTTCATTTTATGTAGTCGAGTGTTTTGTTACTTTGTACGTATGTGCACCATGTGTGCCCAAAGCCTGCAGAGTTCAGAAGACGGCACAGAATCCACTGGAACTGCAGTCATGGATGGTTGTGAACCACCACATGGTTGCTGGGAACTGAACTTGAATCTGCTGCTAGAACAAGCGTTAACTGCTACTGTCCAGCCCCACCCCCTTTTAGGGTGGTGACAACCCACAGCTTCACAGATGCCACATGAGCCCTCTACCTCTGAGCCCTCTGGGGCTCCACTGGTCGCGGTATAAATGGAATCACACAACATGTGGTGCTTTGTAGACCAACGCTTGTGTCACTTAGCATGCTTTATTTTGTAGAGGAGTGGGAGGGTGGGGGGCAGAGAGGGAGGATTTTTTTTTCCTGCAACATAATTTCACGTAGCTGAGGCTGGCCACAAATCCCTAATCTATCTGCCTCCACCTTCTAAGTACTTGGTATAGAGGCTTGAGTCACCACACCCAGTTTAGCAGAATGTTTTCAAGGTTCATAGTGTTGCAGTAATAGCATCCCAGAAATCCAGCCATTCCCCATGAGAGCGCACACACCTCAGGACAAGATTGAAAGGATGTCTGCTGCGGAATACCTCATAGGGGAAAGAAAAGAGAAAACGGAAAAGAAAAACTGTTGGAAAGGAATGTCTGCAGGAGTACACACATGCACACACACACACACAACACACAACACACACACACACACACACACTGCATACTACCAAAGAATCCAAGAATGAGTTAGTATAATGTTCCTGGAACTGAAGAGAAAAGTCAGGGCACAAAATGTAACACCCTAACCAGCTGGGTGGACTGCAGGGCTGGGACTCGCCCCTCAGGCCTTATCCACAGCAGGCAATGTTTACCACGGAGCTGTATCCCTGGCCCCCAATCCAATTTTTGATGACTCAACTATTTTTTTTTTAATATTATTTTTATTTCATGTAGATGAGTGTTTTGTCTGCATGCGTGTATATTCATGTAATGTCTGCAGAGGTCATTGTTACATCCCCTTCAACTACAGTTGCATTTGGTTGTAAGCTGTCGTGTGGGTGCTGGGACTCAAACACGGGTCCTCTAGAACAGCATCCGGTGCTCTGAAGCAGCTGCCTCTCCAGCCCCAAACCATTAAAAAAAAAATTCTCCTTTGTATCTAAACCTCATGCCCAAATCCAGAAAATCTTTAATTTGGGTTTAAAGACCCCAGAGATGAATTCCTTAGGCCCGAAATCAGTCAATAAGTCTCAGAAGCCCCAGGACAATCTCCCTTACATGCATGGACAATCTTTACATCTGTATTTGAAGGCTAGTCATTACTGTCAACTTGCCTGGATTTGGACTCACCAAGGAGACTCATGAGGTAAACTTGTGGGCGTTTCTTCCTGTGAGAAGGAGAACCTATCCTAATGTGGGCAGTGAGGGAAGCATTCTGGGATGGGGGCGTGGCCTGAATAAAGAGACAGGCGGGGCTGGGAGATACTGAGGGGCCAAACCTACTCCATCTTGGGACAGGCCTCCATCTTAAAAGAAAAAGAGCCTGAGACCTTGACCTGCAGCCAAACCCAGGCTGCACCCCAGTACCAGGAAGGACACCCCCCCCCCCGCTGGTCCTTGGCCCGTCCCCCAGAGCTACTCCCTAGCTACTGCCTAGCAACGGCCAATCAAGATGAGTCGGATGGTCTCAGCCATACTTTCAGACCCTTGGTGACTGTTTATGGTTTTGCTTCTGGGCACCCGCCTGTCGGCTTACAGCAGTCATTCAATAAGATGCTTGCGAGGCTGTAAACCCCTCGCATGTTCCCATTTCCCAGAAAACCTTGTCCCGCTGAAGGCTGGGGGCTTCCCCCTCCTGTCCTGCTGCATCAGGCCTGAGTAAGGCGAAGCTGGAGCTTGAAATAAAGAAACCCTCGTGCAGCGGAGTCAGCTCCTGGGTGGTCTTTCGGGGTTCCTGAGACAGGCACAACGA